>NC_079367.1:13759123-13889123 GCF_021018895.1 Seriola aureovittata | reverse complement strand
TGAAGGAAAATGAGGTTACAGCGGAGAGTCTCCTGCTGGATTGTTTATTTAGAAAAATGCACAGTTCAACTAAAATCTCTACATTCATGGAAAGGACTTGTGCATTCTCTCACACATAACTCACAGCTTTCAATTTTTTCTTTCTGTAAATACCTGTATGCAGTGCAGTAGATCTGTATGGTAGTAGCGGTCATGGTGAGCGTTGGCAGCAGCTAGCGTTAGCAAGTAGTCATTCCTGGCTTGTGTCGCCTTGGAGTTACAGTCACTTCTCTTAGCTTTCAACTGAAACCAAAGAGAGACAGACAATATTGTAATATTGCATTACAGAAAGAGAGTGGGGCTTCAAGGTTTAAGTGGAGTACACAAGACTCTTTTTAGGTTCTGAACAAAGTGAAATCATTTTTGTTTTTGGTTAAAAGAGTCTCCTTGAAAGCTCTGCCTTTAGAAGAGGTGATGTGTCTGTGTCTTTGTGAGTGAGCCTCTTACCTTTACACTTGCTTTCTGTAAACTAATTCTTGACTGAAAAAGACCCAGTTTAGACCTGAAAAAAACAACAGCAAGCAAAGAAGTTAATCTGAAAAAACATATAAGCATATTGTTTTATTTTTTTGACAACCACGTTGACATTAGATTCATTCATATTGATGGATTAATAAAACATATTAACAATAAGGTAAGATAGAAAGGAGAAACAGATAGAGGCATTTCCCCAATGTAATAACTCTGATCTCTAACCTCTGATTCAGAGCAGTCGTCATAAATTGACCATGAACAGGCTGCGGGTGGACGCCAATAAATCTCAACCTGCAATCATGATTTATCTATATTGATGGTGACATCAGAAAGACCCGCCTGATAAAAATGATAGAGTGAGGCCGTATGCATGCATGCATGTGTGTTTGCATTAGGTCTGCTCTTCTGTTCTACTGTGTTTACATGAATGAAAACAGACCATGTATATTATACGGTATTATCTCTGACACAAATAGACGGAAAATGCATTATGGCTGTGTGATAATGTCTGTCACTTACTTAAACTGTATTTGTGATGTGTTTCAATGTGATGTGTGCAGTGTGTGTAGTGTCTCCGCATCACACCATTCTCCTTCTATGTGTTCCTTCAATGGCTAATAGCTATTTTTGCCCTACTGAAACACACACACACACACACACACACACACACACACACACACACACACACAGGCACAGAGGCGATGCAGCAGTAATTCCTGTGGCTTTGACTTTCTACTGAGTGATAGAGACCAGAGCAGAGTTGACTGGCCAATCGATGCAATGAAGTGAAAATGTCACCATAGCCAGTGCTACCTTGGGCTAGGAGGAAAACAACACTGGATCAAACTTTAATACTAACTGCGACACTACAAAGCTCCAAAATGTTGAATTCTTACAGTAGAAATTCTGCCACTCAGTTGTCTATCTATTTGAAAGCCTCTTCAGCTTACAATGTTATAAAAAGCAAAATAATAAATCTGCCTTGAAAGCAAGAGAGAAAACCTTTTATATCTGGTAGAGCTATTATCTGTCCAACAAAGGAAAACAGCAGAAACAAAATGTGCTTTAAATATCCATAGACATGATTGTGGTTTAGTTTATTGGTTGGATTCACACCAACAAATGTGCAACCACAATAGTTTACCAAACTAAGATTCTCTACGTATGCACTTGTGGTGTTTGTCTGCATTTTCTTTGTCTGACTTTCTCTCATAAAGCCTTAATGATGATGCTTCTCCTTCTCGCTCTCTCTCAATCTCTCACTTTGTCACATACATACACACACTAGTGTCACTTTTGGGGAAATTAAATAGACTTACATTCATTTCCTTTACCTTAATCTAATCCTTATCTTAACCACTGACCCAAAAATCAGCCTTTTTTCCCACTTAGGGACATGGCTTTTGTTCCAAAATCTCTCTCTCTCTCTGTATTTTTTCTGACAATGGACACCGTTTGTTGATTCATAGCATATTCATTTTTTTTTTTTAAGTATATTTTTTTGGGCTTTTATTGGACAGGATAGTAGAGAGAGACAGGAAACAAGGAGGCAGAGAGAGGGGGAATGACATGCAGCAAAGGCCGTCCGATGCGGGACTCGAACCGGGGCCAACTGCAGCGAGGACTGTAGCCTCTACACATGGGGCGCCTGCTTAGACCAATACGACACATGACACCCCAGCATATTCATTTTTACTCACATCCTCACCAACACACACACATGTGCACAGTGACATGGGGAACTTACTTTGCCTCTATGTCGGCCTTCTCTCGTACAGCGTGGGCAACCTGCTCACAGTCGTAGTATTTTTTCTTGGCTTTGGCCAGCTCCTTTACCGACTCCTGCAGCTCTGCCTGAATGCCACTCAACTGATCTATGGTCTATGAAGGGAAATTGGAAGACAGACAAGTTGTTAAAGAAAGGGTGTGAGAACATGGAAGGATGTTGTAGAGAGGGATAAAGAACAGAGATTGCCTCAGGAAACACTGACCATCTCCCACTGTTTGCAACATTCACTCACCTTTTTGAGTTGCTGTTCCTTGTAGAGTCTAACAGTCTTAGCGGGATCTGATACTTGACTCTTGTAATTGTCACACACATTGAGCCTGGACTGGCTCACCTGCACTGTACCCTCTAAGTAGGACCTCCACACTGCATACACATTCCTAGTTGGAGAGAAAAAGCACAACAACACTGCTCAGTTGCTGTTCTATAACTCATAGTCCCTAAAGCAATTGGTTAATAAAATCACTGAGTTTTCCTGCAGAGTGGCTACATTTTTAAATTCCCCATGCCAGTGTGTGACTACCAATGTGAGAAAGAAAGAAATTATATGCACTTGCACCAGAAAGAAAATTTGTGGAAAATGCTGCTGTAGTTGCAAGAGTCAGTTCCCTCATTTCTGGCTTTCATAATAACCAACGAAAGGAGGTAGTGGGGTCATTCAGAAGACGTGATCAGAAGTAGATTGTTGCCCCTAGCTTAATGGAAATATGGTTGTACACACACAAACCTACCGATAGTCTGTTCTCTGGTCATCAGGGTTGATTCCAGGCCAGTCTCTCTTTAGGTACTGACTTGCTAACTTCTGCAGAGCCTGAAAGCAGAAGAGTAAAAATAAAGGATTGAGAATAATTAAAGTTAGAGTATCTGAATATAGAATCCATGCCAAATCCCTGGAGAAGATGCCTTTTGATGCTATCAGAAAACATGAGTTCTCCTTTTGCAATGAAAAACTTGAAAATGATCGTTTATGAGGCTGAATATTGCAGAATGGATTCTGACTCAACTTGTTTGCACTCTGTCCAAAATACAGACTGCCTGAGACAAGAAAAAATTATGTCTATTACTCCCAGTTCATGGGGTATACAAACACATTAAAATATTTTACTTGACTGGCACACATTTACTAATGACTGATAATATTATGTAAGAAAATAAGAGAAAAGGTGGAGGCGAGAGCGAGACAGCGTGAAGCTTCATCGAGTCAAATATTTTCGTTTTTAGTTGGAGTAGACATCAGGACTGGAGTGCATTATTTAATGTGCTTATACCATGACCCAACCAGAGTGACCACAAGTGCTTTTCCAGCCATGGCATTAAGTATTTTAATTACAAGAATGCATGCAGAGATTTTAAGAATCTGTTGCAACACTGGTCCAAGTCTTTCAAAACGTAACCTTTGTTGGCACAGATAAAGCCATTGGAGCTCTTTTAGAGGACTGAGATTAAGGAAAAGGTTTAGTAGATTTTACTTTGCATACTGCACATATTTTACAGTTCACTTTGGGAGGTAAGAAGATGCACTTAGATCAAGACGCACAATATCCCATGTTACTCCTCTGAGTGTGAACAGCTCTACAATGGCTGATTTGGACTTCATTTTCTTCTTTGTTTTGTGTTCTACAGTTATATTGTATTTCTATTTCAAGCACACAGCCAAAATCCTGACTTTAACACTCAGTAAACAATACCACTATAAAATGGACCAGCTCTGTGTCAGCAAGAGTGAATCCCCAGTCAGCTCCAGTGTGTACGAGCAGAAACCCGAGGGCCCTGCAAGAAAGGGTAACCTACATCTTCTGGACTGGGTTACTGTGTCAGTGGCGACAACTCTGCCCTTGTGTGCCTGTGTATCTGGGTGAGTGCGTGTGTGTGTGTGTGTGTGTGTGTGTGTGTGTGTGTGTGTGTGTGTGTATTGGAGAGCAAATCCTCATTAATAAAACAAAGCAGAACAACAACAGCAACCCAATCAGGACCAACAGATCTTAGGGACATACTACTCATCACACTTCCATATACAATAGATCTCCATGTAAATCTGATGCCAATTCTGTTCACAAATCTCCTCCTTTGTCTCCCAATCACCCACTCTCCGTTTTATGTTCTCTCTCCATCTCCATATTTCACTTTCCATTTCTGACATAAGGTTTCTCACGGGCTGATTTTGCAAATGTTACACTGTCGCTCCCTCATCCCCATAACCCAAACATTAATTTCCACATATCTTCATCCTCTTGCCACTCTCCCCCTCTCTCATGTCAAGCTGTTTGGTTGTCTCTGTTTTAACATTTCCAATCCTCTCTCTCACTCATTGAATCACCTATCTCTCTCTCTCGTCTTATCTCTGAAATTTGGTTCCCTCCAGCAAACCCACAAGACTGTGTCCTGAGGGAGACAATGGCCCCAGTGACCCCTGGCTTCCACCATCTAAATCCTCTAGAAGAAAAGAGAGCCTTCTTCTAGAAAAGAAAAATCTCACCCCATTACCTCTGCAGTTGGGTGAATTAGCAGCAAACGGAAAGCATATTTTGAAGTAAATTAAGTGTGAAGGGCGTCATACTGTGTCAGAGCTGCTATTAAGTGAAGAGTGGCCAAGTAGTCCAGGTTCTTTTTGGTCCATTTTTGCTGACTTTCTATGCATTCAATTTTTGTCTTTGTTTAATACCTTTTAAATTGACTTGCCCCACATGCATGGTATCCTTTTTTCAGCACAAACTCAGTTATAATCTTGACTAATCATTTTTGTAAAATCATTGTCTAATCATTTTTTTTATAAATTATTACATTATAAAAACATAAATAATTATTACTATTTAAGAAAAGTGCTTACAGAATGTATCAAAAAGTTTTTGACTATACAAACTGACTTATGCGAGTTAAAACATAGTTAGAAATTGGTTACCACTTCTTCCTGTAAGCTAACTGTATAGGTTACCTCAGGAATTGGTGACAGAGCATCAGCCTTATTTATAGTACATTAAGCTACAGTGAGAGCTGTAAGTGCCAGAAAAAATATGAGATGAAGTAAATTCACACTTACACATGTTCACATGAACACACACACAAAGAAAACCTGTGGCACAAAAAACTGCACTGTCTAATGTATGCGGAAACACATTTTATTATAAGAATAGTCAACTTCTCTTTCTGTCACTCTCTAGGGAAGGGTGGAGTGGGTGTGGATGGTTTTGATGAAAGACTGTGAGACTCTGTGTGTGTGTGTGTGTGTGTGTGTGTGTGTGTGTCTGTTATAAAAAAGAAACTGTGTGTGAAGGAGGCCTGGAGAAACATACAACATTAACATTAACATTGCAACAGAAATGCCAGGGATGTAATTGCCTTCCTGCTGTGTAAACATGGATCATTTATATGTGTTGTATGTATAAACTATATGTGTGCATTTGTGTGTGTGTAAGTGAGGACAGTGATGGACAGCTAAGAAAGCTACTGACTGTGACCTGGCAGACTGACAGGAGGACTGATTTGACAGCTTGACTTCAGCACCACAATGCTCCTTACTGATTTAAATCTCTTGTAAGGATTGTTACCCAAATCCCAGACACATAAAACCTGCTGCAGCATAGGTGATGTTACTACCTACACTTTTATGAAAAAACAGTCAAAACATGATACATAGTGTACTGTTCTTCACAGAATTAGATTCTATTTGTGGCGGTAGCTGACAGCTGCTTTCTTAAAATAATACCTGATACATGGTAAATATTTTAATGCAAAGATTTTAATTAGGTACTTTGTGGCAAATAAATTACTGAACAAAACATAGAGCTCCATTGCTTCATGTGGTGTCAAACAAAAAGTGACCTTTTCTGACTGGGGTCAGTTTGGTGAGGGTTGATTATTTATTGTGATTGGCTAGTGACCCCAGTCCTGGCACTCACATGCACAACCAGGCATGCAGAGAGAGCTGGTAAAAAGACAGACAGGGACAGTCTTTTCACGGCACACCAGCCTACCGATGCAATGGGATTTCTCCCGGTGTTCCCAATGCCCAGTCCGAGAGAGAGAGAGAGAGAGAGAGAGAGAGAGAGAGAGAGAGAGAGAGAGAGAGAGAGAGAGAGAGAGAGAGAGAGAGAGAGAGAGAGAGAGAGAGGCAAGAAGGGCCAGAGCGAGTCAATGCATTTTGCACAGCCCTACAATTAAAGCAGATTTTGGCCATTTGAAATAAAATCAATGTATGGGAAACACTGACAATAACACATGACAAGAGATATCTTGGTCTTTGTCCAGTCAGACATCTGGAATTAGCCATCATTAGAGTCCTCTTGTGGAGAATATGAGAGTTCAATAAAGCATAAGTTTACATTTATTCAAGTCTATCTTAATGCTCATATGGCCACATGCACAATGAAAGCATTACTGGTTGTTGTAATCGTTCTTCCTGTTCATATTGACTATGCACCGATCCTTTACATTACTCCACTGTAAGAACCTGGGGACAGAAGAAAAGTCAATGGAAAACTAGGGTTATTTGTGTAACAACCAACAACAATTCTCTCAATCTGAGTATGTGTGTGAGAGAGCTCTTTGCAACATTATCTAAGCTGGACAGACAGTTTTGATGATGTTGTGTGGGAGAAGGCATTGTGACTCTCTGTTGCTGAGATCGATAGGAATTGTCACGATTAAAAAAAAATGCCTGGTTGAGCTTTGTTGCCTATTCAGCTAGATGTTCCTAGCAAAGCAAACGACTTGTCAGGAACTTAGTTTTATGATGTTTAGGAAAGCCAGATCAATATTAATTATATGTGTGAATAAACGACTGATATTTTTACTTTGATCACATATGGCATTTTGTTGGTGGCCAAGTGGTCATGGTTGTCATGGATTTGACCACCCTACGTGACCACAATCATGGAACATACATACAACCTGATACAGAGTCTGCCTATGTTCCCACTGAATCCCCAGTAAATTCTACTGCTGGTTGACCCCCATTTCTTACATTAGAATAGTCTTAGGAAGGGGTCACTTCAAAGCCACGATGAACGGGAAGAATAATTACAGCGACCAGTAACTACCTTTTAATGCCAACACACAATTTAGAGCCTCTTGAGATGAGTCTATGGTGACAGGCCTGCTATCCGAGCAAGAGCAATGGCAGCTAAACTTGGCAATGACTGAATGGTGAGAAGCACACGGAGTGACTGATTTGTGACGGCTTCACTGAAGTGCTGTTGGCAGACTTGGGAGGGTTTCTGATGCTTTTTCATTTTCCCCTCACTGCCTCCCTCTGGATTCCCCTCTTTCCATTTCCACTCTATCTCTGCTTCTCCTTCTATCTCCTCAATTTTTTCTTCATTTTCCTCTTTCCTCTACACTTTCATTAATTTTCCGTCTTTGTATCTCAGTCCTCCCTCCACCAGCACCATTCTTTTTATTTTCTGCAGGACATCTCATCCCTCCATCCCTCTTTCTCTGCTGTCATCACCTGACAACCACCTGAACAGCACGTTGCTATGGCAACCCCTCTGCCCTTCCTATGTGGTCTGGCTAAGGTGGAACTGCTCCTTGTAACGCAGACACACACACACACACACACATACACAGACACACAAACACACACACACACACACAAACACGTATAGAGAAAGCAGGCACACTCACACACATACCTCCTGTTTTTGTGATCAGAGTGGCAAACAGGGCACCCAGACAGCAGGATATCCTAAGGAGACCGTTGCGTGTGTGTGTGTGTGTGTGAAAGAGAGAGAGAGAGAGAGAGAGAGAGAGAGAGAGAGAGAGAGAGAGAGAGAGAGAGAGAGAGAGAGAGAGAGAGAGAGAGAGAGAGAAAGGGTTGATAGAAAAATGAAAAGGAAGAGGAAGAAACATTGAATGTTGACTATTATGTTTAAGCATGGTCAGTTAAGTGTGTCAGCTAGTAAGCTAATAGCCTGTAATTATTTGCATCACTGTAAAATGGTCTCTGCAAGTTAATTTGTGTGGCTACTGTTGACTTTCACTCTCCACAAACAAAATTTGTCTTAACTGTCTAAAACAACAGCAACGGATGATCACTCTGGAGCGAATATAATTGAGAGGTATTGTATTAAGTATTGCATAAAGAAGAAATAAAGAAATGTAGAGAAAAAGAAGAAGGGCTGAAGATATTGTTAAATCATAATTTATTACTGACTGTCAGTCAGTTTCTATGATTCATACATCCCTTCACAACTCTGCTTTTTCCATTTGTTTGTCCCTGTTCTCTCAGTTGCTCAAACTGCCAAACAACTGCAACAGCTGAAAGTTACCTTGATACTTCCTCTTTCTGTTTACTCTCGCTCCTCCACTATCTTATTTTCTCCTGTCTCTGGCTCTGTCACTTTTGCTGCTGTCTCTTTCTGATTTCCTCCTTGCTTTGTGTGTCTGTCTTTTCAACCCCTTACTTTCTCAACTTCCTGCAGAATCAATATACTTGATTTTCACTCCCGTCTCTTCCTGTCTGCACTTCTCTGCCTCGAAGCTCTCTGCCTTGCTTATGTGTGTGCGTGAGTGTGCATGTGTGTGTGTGTGATAGGTTAGGTTGTCTTTGTCATCCACATTTGCAGAGTAAGCTGTGGTAAAGTCAGGGTATAAGTGAGAGGAAGGTGAATGGTTGAGGAAGAAGACAGTGTTTGTTCTTAAAATAAAAGGATTGCAACAGACAGCAATGAAATGTTGTGTCGCTGTCGTTTAAACTTTGTCCTTTCACTGTGTCAGACCAGACATCCCCTCTGTGAAGGAGCAGGCCACAATTACCAGCCATCAATCAAAAGCTCAATGTTTCTGTGTGTGTGTGTGTGTGTGTGTGTGTGTGTGTGTGATGTATGTATATGTGTGTGTGTTTGTGTGTGAGAAAACGGAGATAAGAGAGAAATCACCAATTTCCTGATTGTTATCTCTTGTGTCCTCTGACTTATTTCCCATCTATTAACCTTGTCAAACTCAATGTAGATCAAATATTGGTGCAATATTGGACACATAGAGATAAATACATGAATAATAAGATAACCCATGTGTGCCAGTACGCACTGTGTACACTATGTGTAAATGTATGGAAAGCAGGAAGGGTAAGAGGAATACAGAGAGAAGAGGTGGAGGAGGAAAGAAAGAAAATGTAAATACAAAGAACATTTACAGTTTATCTACTGAGGGTAATTTTGTTACAGAACTTAAAGACCATGAAAAAACCCATAATGTTACAGCTGATTTACATGTAACAGCGCACTCTGGGTGTGCGGAGGGACACGGCACACAGCAACGGCCACAGCAGGCTGGCCTTTTTGGGCAGTACAGTGAAGTGTGACCCCAGCCTAAAACTATTCCAGTAATGCTGATTGTGGGAGGGGGATACAGGACAAATAGCCAACACATACACACACACACGCACGCACGCACGCACGCACGCGCACGCACGCACTTGCACACACACACACACACACACACACACACACACACACACACACACACACACACACACACACACACACACACACACACACACACACACACACACACACACACACACACACACACACACACACACACACACACACACACACAGAAACATTGAGCTTTTGATTGACAGCTGGTAATTGTGGCCCGCTCCTTCACAGAGGGGATGTCTGGTCTGACACAGTGAAAGGACAAAGTTTAAACGACAGCATCTTCACTTTCTTTCTCGCTCTGTTGCCCTCTCTACACTACCACTCTGCTCTTTTTCACTAGCTCTTTCTCTGTTTTGTCAATGCTTGCGTCTGTCTCTTTCCCTGCCTCTCTGTCTGTCCCTTTCAGCTTGCCCCCTGTTCCTCTCACTTTTCTCTCTGTCTGTCTCTATGTTGGACCAGCTGACTGGCTGGATTTCTGTCTGGAGGCCAATGACTGAGCAGAGTTTCCCTGAGTAACCGCCAGCGGTCGACCACCTGAGTGTCTAGTGGAGAGAGAGACAAGAGGCAAGGGCAGATGTGCCATAATAAAATGCTGTTGTGTTATTGCTATTGTGTACAAAGCTATTGTGATAAAAGAGAAAGGGGGACAAAGAATGTGTTTGCTTATCAGATGTTGAAACAAAATCTATTTCCCATTCATCAAGCATCTATAAAAGAAATCCCTGTTCTCCGACATTCCCTCACATTACTACACACACATACATGCACACACCTACAATTAGGAAGGAATCCATTGTCCTACTGAGTAGGGGGGTTGTTGCTAGGCAACCTCTATTTCTAAGGTGAACAAGACAGTGCAGAGGGAGAATAGTGAGAGACGGAGAAAGAACAAAACAAAGAGAGGGAGAGAGGGAGATAATGAGTGTCTGAAACCAGAGAGGTTGACCACAGGAAATTTACACTTAATCATTCAAACCACATGCAAATGACGAATCACACACACACACGCACGCACGGACAGATACATACACATACACACACACACACACACACACACACACACACACACACACACACACACACACACACACACACACACACACACACACACACGCACGCACCCACACAAGCACTTTTCTCCTCGTTCTCTCCATCACATCCTCTCTTGTGTATATACTGTATATATATGGATATTGGGGCTACAAATATATTTGTGTGGACGGTTGCATAGAGTGAATATGTTAATATCTAGTTAAGAGCTGGATGGATAATGTATTAGAATGTTTTTCATTACACTACAGGAAGATTTTGCAGCTGAGAGCATTTTTTCACAGTCTGTATGGATGTGTGTGTGAATGTGCATGTGAAGGGAGCTTAAGCTCAACAGCCTCAAAATATAATAGAAATCAGATAGTTTTTCACATTGTTGGCGACAGGCCCTGCTTGGTTTCTACTTAGACATCGCTCAACTAATGCTTAGTAAGACGAGTATGCTGACGCAGACTTCTACTGGGAAAGTTATTTTGGTTTTGTGTGCCCTGACAAATCTGCAGCACACTACAAAGTGTCTGTCTTATGGGTGAAAATAATTTTATGGTGAGGAAGCAGGCGTTCTTCAGTCATTCCCGCCGTGTTGAAAAAGTATAAAGAAATATCTTCCCTCAAGTCTGAATACTGATGTCATAGTTGATGATATAGCCCTTTAGCTTGAAATAGTTTTCAGTTTCAAGAGATCAAAAGCTATGTTTAATTTATATCAACATTAGCATTATCTTATTTCAATGCGATTCAAGTTCATTGTCTAAAAACGTAAATCTTAAAATAAAATTAGAGAAGCATTTTAAAGCAGTACAGTAAAGCAACTCTTTCCTTGATGTAAGACTAGTAGTGGATTTTAACGGGGCAACAACTAATGATTTCATTGGGATTTTCTATTTGATTGGTCATTTTGTGTATGAAATGTTAGTAAGCTGTATAAAATGCCGTTTCTGATCTCCCCAGGAACTACTGAATGAGTTTACGCTGTTACTTGGGTCCGCCTGACTTTAAGCCCTCAGTAAGAAAAAGAGGAGGACAGATTGTGGCTGTATGAACTAGTACAGAGATCAGACCTTCTAGTTGGGAAGTGGGAGTTCTGAGATTGAAATCTTGCCTGCTAGAGAAGTTTACTCAGATTACTGAGATCACTTAGGGCTGCTTGGTAGGTAGAATTGCTACTGGCAAGAATAAGAAGCAGTATACACTGAAAAATGGCAACGCCTTGCTGAGTGGATATAGGGCTTATTAACATGCAAAAACCCTTAGCTGTCTCTAAGATTCACGATTACCATGCAGCATTTCATAAATCTGAAAACAGCAAGAAAGAATGCCTTGAAGAAAAAGAGAAAGAGCAAGAAACAAAAATTGAAACATCTGGGAATAACCAAACAGGAATATGGGAAGTGATTCCAAATGCAGCCTGCAGAACATGTGAGAGTTTTTATTCATTTGAAGAATTACTCAAAAAGAAATGAGCAAGTCTGATTTTAGGAAGCTCATTATCTATGTTGGCTACAGTATGTACCTCCCCTAAAAATCTTATTTTAATCATATTTTAACTACAGTGTTTAGGCTAATCTTATTTGTCAGAAAGTATACTTTCTGACAAATACGATTACAGACTGCTTCACATTGTGTCAAACAAATATGTTGTTGAAGGTTGACTACAAATTGTGATTGGCCACTGAACCCAGTCCCAGCACACGCACACAGCACACTCTCATGTGCACACAGAGAGAGCCGGTAAAGAGACAGAGAGGGATGGAAAAACTTTATGGATTTTTTTCACGGCCCACCAATGTGGCGGGATTTCTCCCAGTGCTCCTGATGGCCAGTCCGATTATGACAGATGGTCCATTGACAATGTGTTTGTGGGAGAGAGAGAGAAAGAGAGAGAGCGGGACAAGGAGTAGCTGAGCGAATCAATGCGTGTGCGCGTAGGTCTACAATGAAATAAGATTTTACACATTTGAAATAGTAAAAAAGAAAATCTATCAGAAAATCAATATGTAGTGGGAAATGTTGATATGGCCAAGACAAATAAATCACTGTATGGGTAACACTGAACTCAGTGAGGTGATCAAGCATACATTCAGTTTTCATCAACAGATTGGAAGAGATGCTTCATATGGCTACATAAATCTACATACAGTTGTATATACACCAACACAATTTAAATGTGTACAGTAAAGTTTTCACAATGGCGTTTTGCAGCAATACAGAATATTATCTATTAGATTAAAAGCATTACAACTATTTCACAATTTCACTTAAGTATTAAAAGAAAAGAAACAGCGATAGGTTGAAAATTGAAGTAATGTAGCCTTGTGATATAGCTGAACTTGTGATTTATTCCATTTACAGTGACGCAATATATACTATACACAATATAAAATGTTTTTTGAAATAAAGTTCTGCGAATCATACCATAAAAAAGGGGGGCAAATCTTAAAAAGGGATTAAAGCATGCTATCTGAATAGATGGTGCTCTAATTACATGAGGGGTTTGCCAATTATCAGTTTTATTACAATTTTTTCTTGAGGCCTCACAAGGGGAAAACTCGGCTCTCCAAAAGTAAAGTGGCAATTTAGGATGGACTGAACCATTACTCAAGACCTTCATTTGAACATTCACACATTTTATTTAGTTTCTTAATCTTTTCTGATGCGTTTGGCTACTCACATATTCTGACTGTGGTAGGTTGCCTGAAACAAAAAAACCCTAAAGCATTCATTTAACAGTTTAAGCAATTTAAATTCAATCTGTGACAAATGTGCTGAACTGCCAAGTTTAACTGTGATTAATGCCTTGTGGTCAGAGCCTTGTGGTCAGAGCCTTGTGGTCAGGCTTCAGTAGAGTTCTAAAAGTAATGCACTGACATTTGTTTAGTACTTCCCATTTCCCTTTTCAGCAACCACCAATGTCCTCAAGTACAAGTGTGCTGCACTGCAGGAAAGGTACTGATAGGATTTGAATCCTAGAGCTCCTGTTTATAAGAGTGGCACACTGACTAGTTACGTCACAACACCTTGTCAAAGATTGGTTAAGAAGCCATGTTTAAATTGGCAACCTCAAAACTGAGTTTCAACAAAGCAACATATTAAACTGAATCACTATTAACTGATTGCCTTTAATTTAGAAATAACAATGGACAATGGAGTAAGACCACAAAATATTTAGATTCTAACTGGCTATTTTTATAAGGTTTAATCTTATGATCTGTGGATAATATGCTCAGTTTTAACAGTTTTAACCCTAACCGTAAAATGTTAGACAATTAATGCAGGTTTTGGGTCAGGCTTTATCAGAATTCTAAGGCTGATATACTGGCAATTGTTTATATATTCAAAGTTAAAAAATTTAAAAAGCTACAAAGAGTATAATCTCAGGCCACAAACGTTGACAAACCTGAACCTATCAGATAAATCCTTACAAGTCCTCTGTACATAATTTTAAACTGCATTTTCAAAGCATTACATTTGCACAGGAGTTAAGTTGATATTCAGAGATGATTGCCCATTCTCATCCACAAGACACCAAATACAACAAAATGTGACTGTTGAAAAGGCACGACTGAAATTCACACCCAGAATCTCCCATTTGCTAGATTGGCGCTTTAACCAAATAGGCCACAGCAACATGTCAATGGCCTGTAACAAAGCAATGTTCAGGTTTAGGAAACCTCAAAATAGAGTTTCACAAAAGCAACTTATTGAACTGAATCTCAGACTAACACATGAATCCTGGTTTATTGCCTTCCAGAAGTAAGTCTTGAGACATGCTGTACAACCATATTGGAAATCAAAAGTGTTTATAGTTGTTCTGAACTCCAACACTAAGCGTGAGCAAGTAAAGCTGTATTGCAACATGGATAGACGCGAGTAGGTCTCAGCAGTTATTCAGGGAGATCACAGCTCCTCCTTCATTCACATTCTCCAAGATTTCAGATTTAAACTGGCAACTTTCAATCATGTCTGTAAACATGCAGCTGAGCGCATATACAGCATGAGCCAAGTCGATCTTACCTGTGCATAGTCCCTCTCCAGCTGTCCCTTCTTCAGACTGTAGCTCCTACAGAGAGACACAGACAGAGATTTGTTTAAGTGTTTGAAAAAGGTGAAGAGGACAGACGTAAACATATTAAACACACGAGGAAGAATCTACAAATCTGATGTGTTTCGTTAATAGTTTCTGCATTGCAATGAAAAAAGCACAAAGTGTAACACGTTCAGTCTCCTTATACAATTCAGGAGTGGACAAAAGAATAAACAAAATTCTGTCTGTTTATTGACTGACAGTTCCTTAAAACAAAAAAAAAAAAAGTTGTTCCAGTTCTGACCGACAACATGCACAAACGTCCCCCTCGTCCTCTCAACGTCACATAACATCTTGGCAGCAGAGACAGTGAAAGTTCTTATCACAGCCCAGGAATGTGCAGAATGAAAAACATAACATTAGATCACGATTACACAGAGAGATAAATGTACTGGCCATGTGTGCTGAATGAACAAAGCATGTATACTGAAGATGGCCTCACCAGTTGAAGACATTTAACCTGTATATTTTCATATAAATTAGACTACTCGTATTTAAATATGATACTCATGTAACATAATTTCTCAAAGGAAAATTACTGCTCACCTGTATTAGCTAACTCGTGATACACACACACCACATACTGAAGTGTGTGCACATGCATGTCTTGTCAGGCAGAGGTAAACAAATTCAATTTAATATCAATTTAATACTACTTCTACTACTACTAATTATAATAATAATTTAATGCATAAATGGGAAATCAAGCCAAATAAATCAGCACAAACATCGTGGCAAATTGGTTGGTACATGGACAACAGCAAAGAGCCTAAGATACATCGTCTGATGACAGAATGTACCTCACTTGGATCCCAGTTGACCCTGCAGAAAAGGCACTGCTGGGATTTGAACCCAGGATCTCCTGTTTACTAGACAGGCGCTTTAACCAACTAAGCCACAGCGCCATGTCAATGACCAGTAAAGAATGGTATTTACTTTGACATGAATAAGACAACTTATAATTAAATATGATACTAATTACGATACTACGTAAATAAGATACTGTGATAATATCATATTTAACATCTCTTCTCAAAAAAACAAAAACAAAAGAGTATTAGCTAAATTGTGATACACCACACAACATTTTCTTTAAACTTTAAGTCTCTTTTAAGATATCTGGATTGTTTCTGATACTGTTTGCAAGTATGTGTTTTTGTTGTTTAGCTAATGTGTGTTGTGTTTCTCCTCTCTGAGACATTGTTTACAGTGAGACTGCATAACAAGGCTGTAACAAGATAGTTCCAAAAATGACACAAAGATAAATTTTTTTTACATGTAATAATCAGAGCATTCACAATAATGACTGAAAATCAGCACGGTGAGGCAGATAGACACATAGACACACAGAAACAGCTCTTTATGGCTTGCGGATCTGCCTATCTATCTTTCTTGCAGACAGTCCCTTCACTTCTCTGTCATTTCTCTGTGGATTGTTACAAATGGGGTACCTGCACTGACCTACAGAAAAGGCACTGCTGGGATTCGAACCCAGGATCTCCTGTTTACTAGACAGGCGCTTTAACCAACTAAGCCACAGCGCCATGCCTTGAACACAGAAAATAGTCTTTAGGATGGCAACCAACTGCTTCCATACAACTAATACAATTCATTGAATCACTATAATCTAATGTTTTTAAAGCCAGACAGAATTGAAGACATTAGGCAATATTGAATTATGGCACCAAGTCTTCCTGGCCATTTTATAAGGCTTGAATGTTGCTGTATGTTTTATGTCAGATGACAAAGCAGCATAAAATAAAAACAAGTAGCGATTTGATTAACAACTCAGTGCAGTAGCAAAACAGTACAGGATTTACAATTTACTTTGGTCAACACATAGCATTTATGAGCCATGTTCAAATCACTTTTTAAATCCTGTTGTTTGAAAACAATAGGACCAACTTCTGTGTTTAGGTATATTCAAATGCAAAATAAGTCATCATTGAAAGCAGGAGGTTACAGGATGGAGATTTAGCCTTTCAAGAACCAGCTTATCCAGACCAAATAATGCCTGTTATATGGTGTGTCAACTGAGGGGAAGAAGAGAACATTTTTCTATTGCTCTGTTTTTTTCAGTATGGATGGATATCTTTACGAAAATATTGACCAGTGTGGATGGGAAGCGTTTTTACATTTAAATGGGGCCATAGTTTAAAAAGCAGTTTAAGAAATAACCTGATCATTAGCATTCTCTTTTTGTTCATTCACATGTTAATGTTTAGGACTCACATGAGAGCTCCCATTTCAATCACAGGTTTTGTTAAGACGGTTTGGTTGTTGTGAAAGTGACTTCTTTGCCTGACCTAAGATCAGTCTTACTTGGGAAACAAAAAATAGAAGATTGGGCAGACTTCCAGGGAATGACTGGAATTGGCCAATACAAATAAAAACAGCCATAAAAGCATGACAGAGATTAGGAAATCCTATATTGAGTAATTGTCAATTATAATCAAAAAAATCTCTAAAGTCTATATTTGTCTGGAGAACTGAATCATAGCGCACACTTTAAAATGTATCTAATGCAAGAAGAAACCAGTTTCATGACTCCAGGCATCAAGAACTGGTTCTCACCCACAATCAAAATATCTACCACAACATGAAAGAACAGAACAGTATTTGATTAACTGGCTGTTAATTTAACATGGCTTAAAGGACCTAACGTTGCTTTCTTTTAACTGTTTTGAAAACGCAGTGGCTCTAGGACTATTGCTAACTGCATGTTTAAATCATCTATTAAGGCAGGCTAGAATATATGTAGCCCAAAGATACATCCTGTGTGTAGATAATAATAAATTACACGTTTGAAACTGCAGTACCAAATTTCATTGAAACTTCAGCTCACCAAATCAGTGCTGTATAAAATAAACTCCACACAACAGACTGTGTGATGGAACTTAGCAGCTACAATTAAGCAGCAACAGGGAAGGGAAACTGTGGTGGTAGATGCAGAAAGGAAGACAACACTTGTAAGTGTAGACAACATAATTACTGCCAATTCTCTCTATGCTAATTACAGCCCAAACAAATAGGACAGTGCTTCTTGTCAAATGTTTCCCAAGGCATTATTTTCTGTAAAAGCTGCTGTGTTCACTCTGTTTTTTGTAAACAGAGGCTGCTTCAGATTTCTAGGTGTAATGGCTTAAAATTCTTAATGACTGAACCTGTCTTTTTAATCCTGCACAGAGAGACGCATACAAAACTGCAGTATTATCTACTGCGAGAGGCCGGCGCACGTGTTTACTGTTTAACTCCACCCCTGTGCATGTCAGCTGAAATACGACACGCTCCCTCCCCCGATCACACAGATGCTTCTACCTCCCCCTTTCAGTAGTGAGTCTGCAGTCTAAACTACACATGCTGAAGCAGCTTTGCAGGCCTCATTGGCGCAGTAGGCAGCGCGTCAGTCTCATAATCTGAAGGTCGTGAGTTCGAGCCTCACACGGGGCAAAGTGTTTTTATATTCCCTTCAAATACCGCTTTAGCAAACATGATATACTATCTCCACAGAACAGTTAAAACACCATTTGGAAAAAGACTCAGCAAAAAGCAACTTAAAACCAACTTCCCATGAAATGTCTATAAAGTCAAATGGTAAACGTCCATTTAATGCCACATATTTCCAAGCTTCAAAATTAATCTAAAAATTGTTTAAACTACAAAAGAATTAGGTGAGTCAGTTCCTATAACTATAATTAGTTAAATTAAAATGATAGAGATTTATTCTACACAGGAACAGTTCTACATAATCATAACATTTGTGTGAGTTGTCAGATAAAAATGAGTCACCCTGCAAGACACTTGATGATCAGAGATAATAGTGTGAATGTGAAAACTTGAAAGTCGAAATTGTCTCTTGACTCAGGGCATTAAAGTTCTCTTTCTTCTTGTTGTTGGACAGATGCATGCGCTCAGTTCCAAACTTAACTAGATCGACAGTGACAGCCGTTTGTATTCTTTGTGTGAATATCAACGTGCTGCAGTACAAAGTCCTGACAAACACAGCTCTGTTGTTTTGTAGGGAAGCTCTTGTGTGCAACAGAAAAATTATATACTCTTTCAGTGTTTAAATAAAATTGACAGATGTATAAAAAAAATTATAAAACACAGCAACCTCTTTCAACTTAGAATAGATCACGTTTAAGACATAATCAGCTTTTATAAGCCTCCAATGTCCACAACCAAACTAAAATGTTATACAAGATAAAAGAGCAGGGGGTTTACTGGCCATCAAGGCCTAGTTGTTTGAATAAATGATGACAACTCTTTAGCAACTGGGAATTGTGATTTGTAGTTCTAAAAGTAGATATACAAGATTTACAACATTATTCCCAAGTCATTGGTGGTAGTCTGTGCCTCTGCCAGGTGAAAAGATACTGCTGGGATTTGAACTGGACATATCCTATTTATTAGACAGGCGCTTAAACCAGCTACAGTGCTGCAATGCCATTATTTTAAAGACACATTTTTAGATTGGAGACCACTGTGAATTGATGTGTGGGAAAGATTTAAAAGGAAGAATTTTTAAAAGCATGTCAACTGGTCAAAACCAAAAAGTTTGAATTCAATGAGAATTTTTTAACACTTTAAAGAAAGAGAACTCCGATCATTTCCTGCTAAATTTCCATTGTAATATCCATATAGACATATTTATAACACTTTTCACATGGTTAATTAATACTCACGAACAAACACCACCACTGCAACAAGCACTTTCTACAATGCGTGCAGCTGACTGGGGTTAGTATGCAATGAAGCGGACTCCATGCATCCACAAACAAATACACATAAATATTGAGCTTAATTATTGCTGGGATTCGAACCCAGAATCTCCTGTTGGCTGACAGGTGCTTCAACCAACTAAGCCACAGCGCCTCTTGCAGGGCTGCTGACAAAGATCGCATTCAAAAGAATGGGATGGACGTGACCTTGACCTTTGACCTTTCAACACCAAAATGTAATCAGTTTATCCTTGAGTCCAAATGAACATTTCTGCCAAATCTGAAGAAATTTCCTCAAGGCCTTCCTGATATATTGCTTTCACAAGAATCGTATGTCTATTGACATACAAAGGAGGACGGATGGACAACCTAAAAGACATAATGCCTCTGGCCACCACTGTTGTTGGCGCATAGGCATAAAAAAGCTAGTTTAGATTCCTGTGCCTTTTAAATGGCAGTGATCACAAATAATTGCTCATGATTGGGACGACACAAATGTTACTGTACCTAATCCATTGTAATATAAAATATCACATAAATATTAGTTCACTTATACTGACCTATAGAAAAAGGCACTGCTGGGATTCGAACCCAGGATCTCCTGTTTACTAGACAGGCACTTTAACCAACTAAGCCACAGCGCCTCCGATACTACTCCTGACACATGTTGGATTCACAAAAAAGGGATGGACGTGAGGTCACAGTGACCTTGATGTTTGAAAAAGCTGAAAAATGAAATGAATGTATTTTGTTGAATGATACTTTATTACTTTATTTAATACACTAAGAGACAGCGCCTCCTTCAGTGGTGCTGAAAAAGGTCAGATGAAAGAAAATCCCCTTACCTTTCTTTACATGCATCAATAGCATTGATACAAGCATCCTGCTGCCTTTTGAAAAGGCACTGCTGGGATTCGAACCCAGGATCTCCTGTTTACTAGACAGGCGCTTTAACCAACTAAGCCACAGCGCCTCTTGCAGGGCTGATGACAAAGATTGGATTCAAAAGTATGGGATGGACGTGACCTTGACCTTTGACCTTTCAACACCAAAATGTAATTAGCTCATCCTTGAGTGCAAGTGAACATTTGTGTCAAATCTGAAGAAATTCCTCAAGGCCTTCCTGAGATATTGCGTTCACAAGCATGGTACATCTAAAGACATACAAACATACAGAAGGACGGATGGACAACCTAAAAAACATAATGCCTCTGGCCACCACTGTTGTTAGCGCATAGGCATAGAAAAGCTAGTTTAGATTCCTGTGCCTTTTAAATCGCAGTGATCACAAATGACTGCTTATGATTGGAACTACAGAAATGTTACTGTAGCTAATCCATTGTAATATAAAATATCACATAAATATTAGTTCACTTATACTGACCTATAGAAAAAGGCACTGCTGGGATTCGAACCTAGGATCTCCTGTTTACTAGACAGGCACTTTAACCAACTAAGCCACAGCGCCTCGTGCAGGGCTGCTTACAAAGATCACATTCACAAGAAAGGGATGGACATGACATTGACCTTTGACCTTTCAACAACAAAATGTAATTAGCTCATCCTTGAGTGCAAGTGAACATTTTTGCCAAATCTGAAGAAATTCCTCAAGGCCTTCCTGATATATTGCTTTCACAAGAATGATACGTTAATTGACATACAAACATACAGAAGGACGGATGGACAACCTGCAAACATGATGCCTATGGCCACCACTGTTGTTGGAGCATAGGTATAAGAAAACTAGTTTAGCTTCCTGTGCCTTTTAAAAGGCAGTGATCACAAATGAATGCTAATGACTGGAGCCACACAAATGTTCCCATACCTGATCAACAATTGGTACAACGCTCTATCATCACATTGATATATATACACTTATACTGACCAACAGGAAAGGCACTGCTGGGATTTGAACCCAGGATCTCCTGTTTACTAGACAGGCACTTTAACCAACTAAGCCACAGCGCCTATTGCAAGGCTGCTGACAAAGATCGCATTCAAAAGAATGGGATGGACGTGACCTTGACCTTGACCTTTGACCTTTCAACACCAAAATGTAATCAGTTTATCCTTGAGTGCAAGTGAACATTTGTGCCAAATCTGAAGAAATTCCTCAAGGCCTTCCTGATATATTGCTTTCACAAGAATGGTACGTCTATTGACATACAAACATTCAGAAGGACGGATGGACAACCTAAAAAACATAATGCCTTTGGCCACCACTGTTGTTGGCGCATAGGCATAAAAAAGCTAGTTTAGATTCCTGTGCCTTTTAAATGGCAGTGATATATAAATGACTGCTCATGATTGGAACGACACAAATGTTACTGTAGCTAATCCATTGTAATATACAACAGCAGATCGATATTAGTTCACTTGTACTGACCTATAGAAAAGGCACTGCTGAGATTCGAACCCAGGATCTCCTGTTTACTAGACAGGCGCTTTAACCAACTAAGCCACAGCGCCTACAACACTGCTATTGACACATGCTGGATTCAGAAGAAAGGGATGGTTGGAGGTCACAATGACCTTGACCTTTGAAAAAAAGCTGAAAAATGAAATGAATGTATTTTGTTGAATTATACTTTATTACTTTATTTAATAGACTAAGCCACAGCACCTCCTTCAGCACTGCTGAAAAAGGTTAAATGAAAGAAAATCCCCTCACCTTTCTTTACATGCATCAATAGCACTGATACAAGCATCCTGCTGCCTATAGAAAAGGCACTGCTGGGATTCAAACCCAGGATCTCCTGTTTACTAGACAGGCACTTTAACCAACTAAGCCACAGTGCCTGCTGACATGTATACCGTGCCAATGGAAAACATTATAACTGTGTGCCCAACGGCTTCTTGAGAAACTGGACTCATTTCGAGTTGAGGAAATATTTAGGCTTTACTCTGAAGGAACACACAAAATGTCTTGTAACTTGGAAAGCAATGACAAAAAGTTGAACTGAGTTGATTCTGTAGCAGCAATTGTCTCTAGCATGGATACGAGTCAAGTGAATCAATATATTTAGAAGTATTTAAAATTATTATTATTTAATAATATCAATTTCTTTAATGCCTACACACACAGATTCAACTTTCAATCTCTGGTTCTGTCACCAAAACACACACATACAGTACAAATGCAAATATGAATGCTGGCTCTCCGACACATTCATGTACAACCCCAAATAAGCTTTTTTTGCTTCGGTATGTTAGTACTGCAGTATACTTTTGTAGGGGCCTCTGGAACTCAGGTCATCACCAGTACACACATAGACACACACTGACAAACACACATCCTCTCTGGGATTGTTGGACATGTCTAGGCTTTTCATGCTGCCATGGTTACACTGTGGCATAGACCTCATACATAAACATGGAAACCCAATTACCGGCTAGAAATATTCCACGCCCACTATGCATTTTTGTATGGTGGTGTGTGTTCTTAAGACAGAATGAAAATAAACAGAACAATCATAACAATTGCATGTAACTAAACAATCTGTTGTGTCACTGTAGGAAAGGATATGATTTACTTTATGTGTGACAATTCATGCATCTTCAGACACACAAACTCTGTACCACTGAACCTTGTTTTACCGTCTCTTCATTTGTTCTCCCCACAGTCTATTTCTATCCATCCTTAAAACCTCTCCATACCCTTCCTCCACCTCCACATTTATGTCTCCCTTCCCTTCTTTACTCTTATCTTTTCCTCTTTTGCTTTGTGCACTCAGCTTTCTTGCCCCTTCTTTCTGCACTACTACTTCTATAACCTCTCTCTCTCTCTCTCTCTCTCTACCCCACCACTTTGTCTGCCCATCATGTGTGTAAGTTTGTAAGGGTCCGGTGCACGAGTCAAAAAGCAGTGACAGCATCAGCTGTGTATGAAGACGAATGGAAGAAAGAAATTTTCCCGACTTGCAGATGAGTGTGTGTCTGACAGGAAATACTTAAGTGCTTGAGAGTGGACATTAAGTGTGTACTGTGTGTGTATTTATGTGTTTGTGTGTGTGTGTGTGTGTGTGTGTGTGTGTGTGTGTGTGTGTGTGTGTGTGTGTGCGTTGAGGGCAAAGGGGGCAATGGGTTGAAAGGCAGAGAGAGGGAATGATCAAACATGGGAAAACAGCTGAGATCAATGGTTTACAGGACACAGACTGAGATCAGTCACAACAGGATAAGCAACATGAGTCACAGACAGAGGCGGAGGAGGGTGGTCATGTTTTCACACTGCGTGATCACCACAAGGCATAATAGAGAAGATTCTCTGCAGTATTTGCACTCCAGGATCGAGCTGGCGTTTGGACAAAAACACTTTTATTTAATTTAAGAATAAGGAAAATCGATGAGTTGTGAGCAATAAAATGAAAAGATTGAAATGAATGTTATAATTAAGGAAATCTAAGTTCCCACTACTGTATGTAAATCCTTTAAGCGGCTGTATGCTAGTGTTGAAGGCATTAACTTCAAGCAAACCCATCCCACCAGTTCTCATTTCATAGACACTTGTTAAAGCCTGGGAACCCCCTAGAAAACACTGCTAAATTACTAAACCCTAGAGACTAAGCTTAAACTGCAGAATGGTGTACAGATTTTCCAGATTCTGGTTGTAAAAATTTCAAATATTCGATTTAAATGTGGAAGCTTCTCTTGGTCATTCAGGATGCAATAATCCTAAATCTCCACACACTGCAAGATAAAAAGAAAAAAGTACTTAAGATAAATTTTAGTCACAGCCCTTTGTGGGGCTGCTCTGTTTGGCACAAACGAGAACAGACTCTGCACAGTTTAAAAAAACAGAAGTTATGACTACATCAGGCTTAAAATTGGGGTTGTTAAGCAAGATCCTATCTGATTCAAAAGCCTTATGGTGTGCTTTGACTTCCATGCGGTGGAGGTCAAAGGAAAAGAGAATTCCAGCACCAGATCATTATTATCATGCTGTGACCAAATCAGAAATGGAAACAGGAGCAGAAAGAGTTGACCAACGGCTCCCTCTCAGTCTAAATGAAGGAGTGTGGCCATAACATCACAGCAAACTATTGTTCTGATCAGTTGTGGTTTCTGAAACAGAGAAGTCAGAGAGCTCTTTGTGAGGACACAAAGACATTTCTCAAACAAAAATGCAGTTTGCAGTGAAAGTTGGTAGATGTCACAGTGTGAGATTATAAGGCTTGCATCTGTCACAGAATAAAGCTTCTACACTGACGGACTGCTTAGTGCCCTGCCATGGTTAATTAATCAGAGGAAATTGTATCTGTTCACATTGCTCTGACAGGGACTAAAATTAATTGAGCATAGTGTTTTCTATTATACAAATCCTGAAAATGCTGCTGTGGCACATACTGACAAAAACAGAAACAGAAATACTGTATTACACAACCAAATATAACATCAGTTACGTAGATAAGTCATTCCTCCAAATTCTGTGCCACCTTTACCAAAGTCTGACCATGCTGGTAATGAGAAAATTGGAAGCGCTACATCACTGCCGGATTATTTTTTAGTTACTCAGAACTTAGTTGTTTGTCTGGTCATTTTCCCCACTGACAAAACATTAGATATACTGGAAAATCCTCTCAGTATAACACAGTTCCAAAACAACAGCACCACAAACTACCCTAACCTAAATTAGCTATCTGCTCAGGATGTGACACGTTTAAACATATTATCCTCTAAATAAATAAAGCTTCGGTAGGTAATGGCTGATGGATCACCTTTGTCTCATTTTGTGACAGAAAGAACCCTGTCATCTTAATGCCATCTCAGCCTCTCATCCTCTTGTGGTTTAGAATAATACCAGAAGTTGTCTGTGCTGTCATTTCTCCAATTACAGAGGCTGCCTAATTATATTAGCAGGGTGTGAATCAGCATTGCATTAGCCTGGGTCTTTTGTTTCCAAATGAATCCTTGAATATCTGTTCCTCCTCTTCCTAAATTATGTAGGCTGCAGAGAAAATCATTAATGATAGCATTCTGGGTTCAAATTGGGGAGGCTCATCTAGCTACTCAGCATGGAGACCCATTATGTTTTAATGATATCTGCAGATAATTCCTAGGATTTGGTCAATAAATTTGAGTGAAACACAAATTTCATTTATTCCATGCAAATGTGCTACACAAAACACAGAAGTGGGGAGGGGTGGGGTAAATTCCTAAATCACATTAATTCCCAAATTCTAGGCCAGTCCGGTCCAATCTAGTCCAGGCATTGGCTACTCTCAGCTCATCTCCACAATTAATTATGCTCTATGCAGCGTCCACTCTGCTGTGAAACTCTGCTATTTGACATCACAACCTATCAACAAATTCTCTTGTAGCAGGTTGTGATTTAAAAAAATAAAAAATCAATAAAAAATCATTACAAAAGGGATACACAGTTGTAAAGGCACACCACACCATTTTTGCCACAGTGCATAGTGCCATGATGATGGCCTTTTTGCAATTCAGTTTCATTCACTGATCCAAACCTACAGATACAACCAATATAAGACAATTGCGGTACTTAGAACTGTCACAGCTTCTTTCACAGCAAAAGTGAAAGGTAGGTCAACATTACTAAATGTCTGCAAGGTGAATACAGGTTTGTATGAGACTTGCCTTCTTTTATGGTCAGCACTGGGTGATGTGTGTGTGTATGTGTGTGTGTCTTGCTGTTGAGGCCGACATAAGGGTATGGAGGATTTAGCTGGATTGAGGACACCAAGTTGACTCCCTGAGTCTACCAACCGTCATAGTTTTCTCCTCTCTCTCTCTTTCCCTTATCCTCTCTCCTAAAACTAGTCCAGCTAAAATGCAGTCTCAGAGGATTAAAGACACTGTTCTTTCTCTTCCTTTCTTTATATCTGTCTATCCATTTGGTGCTCTTTCTTTTTTCTTTTATTCTTTACCTTTCACTTCTTTGACAATTGGTCAAAAAAGTAGCTGAATTAACTATAGCTATAGCAACTTGTGTATGTGCGTAAGTGTGACCAGTGTGTGCTTTGATTAAAGCCAGCCTGTGGATTAATTAGGGTAAATAACCTCAGAGCAGCTTTCGAGATTTAAGAGTTAAAATCTACTGTAGGCTTTAAGCTGGAAATTGTAGTCTGTCAACTGTGTATGTTTCATTATATGGCCACACTTTTCTTGTCCTGCAGACTCCAGCTATTTTAAAGATTTAAGTTCATATAAACAATTTCAGAGTTGTAGTTTCAGTCCAATTCCATCAAAAGTGTGTTTTTACAGGGTCAATGAAAATTAATTATTGTAAATGTCCTGCAGTTAGCAGACGGTCTAGATTCCTACTATAGTCCATTCACTGTATGTTTGCAGGCGTAATTATGGCAGTATTTTGACCCTGAACAGGGAAAGGTCAATAATTACATCTTTCTGTGGAAATCACTGCTGCAAAAGTCAGTGGGAGACGTATTTGTTTAAAAGAGGAAGAGTTTTTAGAGTTTTCATTAAGTGTTGGCCTGCTTCCCTATGTAGAACTGTATGGCTTAATGATTCATTGTATATTATTTAAAATTTCTGGGAAAAAAAAAAATGTACATCACAATTTCTTTGTCAAATGTGAAATCTTTAAATATCTGATTTTGCCTGAGCAACAGGTCAAAAATACCCCAAAAATATTTGGTTGACAATGCAGGAGCTGGAACCAGGAGGTGTTCCGCAAAGTTGTTGACAGTTATTTTTCTGTTGATCGACTAATCGATTGATCTTATCGTCAGAAATTCCAGCAATTCCAGTTCAACTATGTCTAAATACATACATACATACATACATACATACATACATACAGGGGCAAAAAAGGAAAAGAATCAATAAATAAAAAGCATTGCCCATTTTCTTGCTCCATATTTCTCATATGGCCAACTTGAAACCTATTTATGTCCACTCAACAGATCAGTCATTTCACTGGTATTAGTGAAAACAGTTGACAGTTTAGCCGGCTGCTGTTCTTTCAGCACCTCATGTACTGTACTGCTGAAAAGACAGCTGGGTGTGACAACAAGTAAACGCCGGTCAGCGTTAGTGTTTACCGCAAAGGCCATCTTGCTTCTGATGTGAATTGCAGATATCCCCCAACCCTTCTGATCTTCCCCAATAAGTCAAATGAGTGCCACATCAGCTAGAGAAAAACTAATAGGCCCTCAGTGTCTTGCTCAAGGACACATCGACAAAGCAGATGCTTGTTGCTGCGGGGGCTTGCGTCCAGGCCTCCCAATCGAAAGGCACTCTCCCTAATCACTGCACCCCCCTGCTGCTCCTGATTTTTTTGACCATGAGAATGTGTCATCAGAAATAATTACAAAACATTAAAGGCTAGAGGAACGCATTGTGAAAACACTGCAGGCAGTGTCTTTTCAACTTTGAGGATGACAAAGTCAACATGGAGATCTTTAACCAGTGGCATGTAGCTCCATCCCTCACTGACTGAAAGAACTAACACATTGTGGTTGCATATGCTTAACTGGCTCTCCCCCTGTCCCACAAGTGAGACCGGGGCCTTGTTCACTCTCCAAAACCCAGCAGCAACAAGGCAATCTGTTCTCAAACAGCTGGAGCTGCCCCCAAGAGTGCAAGCAGGAGAAAGAGAGAGAAGTCTCAGAGAGAGAAAAGGTAGAGATAGCATGAAAATGAGAAACAGGGAGAAAAACAGGGATGGAAGCAGAGAGTATTAGCGAGTTTGCTGTCATAAATAATCAATGCTTAGTCAACACAGAAAATGAGAGCGTGTGAAGGAACCAGGGTTTCCTCCCATTGCCAAATCCAAAAAGGGACAACTGCCAGACTCGCACGTCATGAGTAAACAGAGCAAAGCCAAAATGAAAAAGAGAGCTAGGGAGGCAGATAAAAAAGATAGTCAGAGTAAAAGAGACAGAAAAAAAATGGAACTGAGGGAGAAGGAAAAGATGACAGACAGAGATACGGATTGAAATTTGGAAAATAAGAAAGAGAGGAAGAAAGAAATGAAGGAGTTGGAGAGCAGGAAGAGGGCAGCAGGAAATTCCTTCGTCATTTTCCCGACCCTTTGTCCTTCTCAAAAAACTGAAATATGACAATACCCCTCCTCCTTTTTTTTCACTCTCATGCCACTCCTCCCTCACTCATTTGTTGTTTCTCTCTCTCTTTTTGTGCATGGCTGTGTTCATGTGAGTTTGCGGTCAGCAATGATGACTAGATTTCAGATCATTTGGCAGTTGGTCAGCGCATTCCTCAGTTCTTTTGCAGTGGACGAGATCAAGATTGTGTCAGTACAAGCATGTGACCAAGAGACTCATACCTCATGTCTTCCAGCAGGTCACATTCGGTCTGGTGTTTAAAGTGCAGTCTTGTCATCTGATCCGTGTGTGTGTTTTTCAGCTCCTGTGTCACTTTGACCTGGACGAAACGAAAAGATATGTCAAGTAAAGAATTTGTCATTTATTCATCTTTGCTCTGCAGACATGTCATTTATCTCCTGGCTCACATTCACCTACATAAAACCCAACACAACAATAAATCATCTCTCCTTCAGTATTGATATAATCATAAAATATCAATAATGAGATATGAAAATACATATCATCTGTGATTTTGGTTATCAGTAGAGCTTTTCCTTTTCCTTTCCATAGAGGAGCTCAAAGAAAGATGAATGCCTCTACCTGTCTGAAAATCATATACACATTAACAATTAATAATGATTTTTTTTTCACTGGCCATATCAACCAACCCCAGTTAGATTAAATGGTGCATGAAATCACCAAAAGTCACACACCAATGTCACAAATGCAGCAACATTATCCAACAGGACTGCAACTAACGATTATTTTCTTTATCAAATAATCTGTTGATTATTTTTTGGAATCATTGTTTAGTCTATGGAATATCAAATTTATAATAGTAACCTTGGACTCTCAAAGGTTCTGGACTGGAGCCCAAGGTGAAAACTTAAAATGTCTTGTTTCAGTCCCAAACCAAAGATATTCCATTTAAAGTCCCCATATTTTACACTTTTCCAGTGTTTTATTTGAAGTTTTGATGTCGATAAGAAGTTTTATTTGTGGTTTTAAGTACCAGAAACCATCTCAAGTTTTACACCTCCTCTCTCAGGCTTCCCTCTGGAGATCTAGTAAGAACAGGTTGGCGAGCCAATCAGAAAGATTGACTTCTTTCTGAGTGATCGGATAAAAATATTGCAAAGTTCAGGTAAACACTCGGAGAACCCGAATCCTGCAAGGTTGGATGGTGGGTCCAGGTGGGCCGGGCTAGGGGCATGCGGTGACTGCTTTGTTGTGACATCATAAAGTTACTTAAGTCCTTGTTTTAAGGCACAGTCTCTGAATGCAGGCTGTGTGCATTTCTCTGTGGACTGAACATTTTGATACTTTCACAGTATTAGTGTAGAACCTAGACCTGCTTTATAATGAGAAAAGAAACTGTACTTCCATCCCCCAGTTAAGTTCACTGAATGCACAATGCAAAACATTAAAGACATTCTTTCGTCATATGCACTGATAAGGTAAATACAGATAAAAATCATTATTGCTTTCTGATTTTCATGATTAAATCAGTATCTGCCACATCTGATAGACAACATCAGAGAAGGATTTTTATTTTAGCTATGAATGGGTGGATTGTACAAAAGGGGCTAACTCAAGTTTGGATTGTTATGTACTTTAGTTATATCTTCTCAGGAACCAAAAAAAAAAATTTCAGCTCCTGAGTCACTGTGGCCTACATACACAGACACACAAACATTTTAACCCCCTATCAATCTACCTGTCATCTATCTTGAGTGTGCTCAGCTCTAGAGTACCTGAGAGGAACACACACATACACACTCCCATCAGTAATCCGTCAATGTTAACAATCAGCATCAGGGTTATGTCAGTCCTTTGGAGAAGCTGGCTGGAGGAGGCATTTTGCAGCGAAAGGTGACTGAGTCTATGGGCGTTAGGAAAAGATACAAACTATATCACTTCATACACAAATATACATTTGGGTGGTCAGACCAGGGGCTGTAACCTGCATTCATTCACAGTCTTGTACAAAAACAGACAAAGAGCTCACCCTTAATAAGAACACAAACAAGCATACACACACACACACACACACACACACATAGACACCTCCTGCCAACATGCACAGAGTCACTGTGAAGGTCATTGTGTATTGTCGGGTAAATTCCATCAGCTATTCATCAGAGTAACAGTGGGCAAATTCATGACTGTTCTGTTCAGACAAAACAATCAACAACATAACGTGCACAAAACTGGCACACGCACACACACACACAAACACAGACACACACACCAACACACACTGCAGAGCTCCTTTCTTTCATGTGCTGTGTCTTTGAAGATAAGGAGGGAGTGGTTCATTACATTATCGGGGCAAAATGACTTCACTCGATTTCACCTTCTATCACTCATAGGAAACCACAGGGAGAGAGGGAGAGAAGGGGAAGGGCAAAAGGGTGATGGGGAGACAAAGTGAGAGGAAGAGCGGTTGAGGAGAGGTTATGTATGAGAGAAGGGGGAAGAATGTGAAGTGTGAGTTAGAGTAAGGAGGGAGAGAAAAGAAGATGGCGAGACTGAGAAAGACAGACAGTCAGTGACAGGAAGAAGACGAATGCGACAGTGAAAAAGATTGGACATAGAGAAGTTAATTATGAGGCACAGTGGAAGAGAAATTCTGTATGTTAGAGTTCATGTTGAAGGAAAAGGGTAGAGCTGCTGTAGTGATAGCTGATGCAGCAGGTAGCTCTATAATACTGCTAAGAAAGTGGAGCCTAACCTAAACAGCAATATGCATATTTTATGGTTTTGATGTAAATATCCCACCTGTAATGTGTGTGTACGTATGCCTGAGAGAAGAATAACGATTAACTGAGATTAAGTGATGACAGGAAATCTATATCAAGATAAATTATGAGATTCACCCAAACAATATATGTACATTATTACATGTATGTCCTTGGTATTTCATGTTGGTTGACATCTGATATGTGCATCCTGTTAAGTTACAGCATGACAAGTTAAAGATACTGGTTGGTTGAACTTGTAGTGAGATGTCACTGTCGACAATGTCAGTTTAAAGTGTTTTGTTGTTGTGTCTTCCCATCATCCCAGGATGTGTCTGAAAATGCAAAGTATAAAGAGGAAATAACTGATAGATGAATATATACTATTATTATATCTAAAAAATAATATTTATGTGACAACATTTTGCCTTTTTTCAACCTCCTCAGCACCTATCTTTAATTTCAGCTGCATAAAACAAATATATTAGAATCGGCTGTATGTGTAATGCTGGCAGAGAAATTATTAGTATCCAGCAGCCAAATCCTGATACACTGTCTGTGGTGCTGTGAGCCGAGTATACTGAGTGTTCCAGCCACATTGGCAGGGGGTAACACGTCAGTATTTTACCTTTTCTGTTTTATTCTCGTAAGTATATTCACTGCAAACTGAATTGGAAAAACACTGACAGCTGACAAATGAGATATAACAAAATTAATATGACTTTAATGGTGCGCTTGCTCACACACAGTGCAACATGACAACCATAGTGGTCTCCACAGCCTCTATAATGAAAGGACCTGTTTCTGTGTGTGTGTGTGTGTTTTACAAACATGACATGACATGTTCAAGGCCAGTCTGTGTCTAGAAACCCAGAGCATAAATGGCACTGGGGGAATATGTGGTAATTAAGAGAAAACTGCACAGAGGTTCACAGCAGGGTAATTGGCTCTCATGCATCTATTTCAGGACAACACACACACACTCATAGAAACCAATGGACCAGCAACTTCCAACACACACACTCGCACACACTGGGTACCAAGCTATAGGAGACTGTGGTCTTCTCTCAGCCCATACAGAATCAATAACCAGCATGCCTTCTCTTTCTGTGCGTGTTAGCTGCTTTTGTCAGCTCAGCCTCTGATGTGAACTCGGATGTATTGAAGGTCTTCCCTTGAGACAAGAAGCATCACAACGTTGAAAGACGACAGCTTTTGTTATGCTGTCTAAGGGACTGTTGTCACAGCTTCGTGATATATAAATGAGCAAAATAACATCGACGCTACACTAAATTGACATTTAATCGTGGACTGTATTAATTGCTGCAACGATATTAGCTATAATGTTAATGCCATAAGTTAACATGCAAATGGTATTTTCTTTTTCGTTTAAAGTTATGTCTACTACAGGACATATTAAAAGGGAAACCGAAATATCCTAATTACTTACGAATATGTTCCGATGCTTTGTATGAAACGCTTCATGTTAGCCCACCTAGCGTTTTCTAGCTAACGTTATTTGACGTTTGACGGTTCACGGTACAACGGCTGGACAGATGCATATTAATGTCACTAGGTTACTACCTAACCTAGCTAGCAAATGCTGCTAATGTTGGCTAGCAAATGTCTTTCCCCCCACTTTAATTTACTAAAGCCTTCAGCATCAGACGCTGTTCGTGTGGTTAGTAAAACACAATATCCGCATGTAAGATTACTACACAGTTATCTGTCATTGTCTGTACAGCCCAGCTTAGACATAACGGACTCTGGAAATCACTCACCTTCCTCGGCGGCGGCTGCATTTTGGAGTATTGACATGAATGGTATTTCCCTTGTGAGATGTATTGTAATTCCAAGAGGAAATCCAAATCAGTGTGGGGCTAATATTGTGTTTCCTCAAACAAAAATCCTCCCCTCCAGACGACAGGGAGGAAAGACGGGAGTTAGATTTGTACTCCGGCGGCCATGATTGATGATAAATGGCTAGTTTATACAGAGCAGAAACTGACGCTACGAGGAGAGACTGAACACACTTGTATTGGTTACTGCCACTACTAGAGCACTAGTGTGTACTGTACTGTGTTGTGGAGCAGGGGAGCAAACAGGCGGAGAAGAAAAAGCCGAGGGAAGGGATGGGGTGGTATTAATGGGGTTCCCCTTCAGCAACTAAGGCCAACAGCGCCCCAATGTGGCAAAGATCGGGATAGCACCTCGTCTGTGCTCAAAAACATCAGGAGCAGAGAGACATCCTTTTTGTTCTGCCTTTTTCTCGACAGTAACCCTGATGAACACGTATTCAGAACAGTTTCGAACCAAAGAGCTAAAAGGATAGTAAATTAAACCTGGGGCCATTAACCACTATGCATCAATGTTTTCCCGCGTTGCCTCAGCTTGCTGAAGGAGAAAAGGCAAAAACCTGACACTGGCAGGAGGAGGCTGCGTCCTGCAGACCTGCATAGCAACAAGAAACCGCAGTCGATCAAAGAAAAATCGATCATGGAGTAAGACAAAAAATAGAATTTAAAACCGAAATAGACCGGGGAAATGGAAACAAACAAAATACACCTCTCCTTTCTCAAATGCGGATTGTTTTAAAAAATAATAATAATTACAAAAAATATTATTTTTAGGCTTCAGCTCAAATGATGATATCAAACATCAATAAAAATAAAGATTTATAAATTTAAATGACTGATTTATAATGTATCCTGCTATTATTAATTAGACAATTGTGTACTTTTCAAAAATCTGTGGGGTATCAGGGAGTAGACCAAAAATAGGGTCACTGGGTTCATTGGAAGTGGGTGCTGAGTGAACAATTAAAGGAATACATTACAATGGAGGGTGTCTGAAACCCTTGTAATGAGTTGGCAGCAGCAGCAGCTGGTTGTATACAGTGAGCAAATTTTGTATGTTGAGTGTGGTTGCTCATGGTTTAAAATTAATCAGGTATTAAAATATTTGTGTTGTGGGATGTGTCAGTATAATGAGAGATCATTATACTTGGGTGACCAGTGTAATATAGGAATTTAAATAAACCTCTCAAGGTTAAAATGTACTTGTTACTGATGGGAGAAATGCAATCAATGTTATTGTTGCTCAGAAATACAAGTGCTCACACTGCTGGTGCCAGACTACAGCTGATTGTTATATAGTGGGCAAGTTTCAAAGCAGTAATGTCTTACACAAACAAGTGAGTGGTAATAATACAGTTTTTGACCCCCCCACCCCCAGAAGCATGAAATTTGGCCAGACAGATTGAAGTAGCTGGTAGGGCAAGTATTTTACTTCATGCCTCCTACGTGCTATAGCCAAGGTTAAGGTTAAGGGCTGTGTAATCATTAATACACAAAGTTTCTGGAGCAGGTAAGCCATTAAGTATTCTTTCTCACCTTTCTTCTCAGTATAACACTTTAAAATAACGCACGCATATTGCAATACATGCACGCACCCACACACACACGCACACACACGCACACACACACACACACACACATTCAGAGAAAACAAATGTATCTCTTCACGCCCACACTCATAACTTTCTGCCAGCAGCACAGAAGAAAATGGCTGTCAGTCATTGTTGGATCATATTGTTTTTGTTAGGATCCTGCCAGGATGCTTATGGTTCATGATTTCTCTTATGATTTGACATAGGAGCATCTGTATTCCTTTGGCCAAACAGAGGTAAGATTTTTTTTTTTACAGTGAAGTGCTCATAAGTACTAAATGCATCATACATGGCTTGTCTCAATTCAGGAGCTCTATGTTTGTGTGGAACGCAATAATTTGCAGGTTAGACATTCTATGTATATTGTTTAATTGTTTGTTTTTGTTTTTTCATATTGAATCTCAGTATGCATATCAGGCCCACTGTATCTTGTTGCAGATACAAACTATAAATATATATTTTTTGATTGCATGGCAGGAATATTAAATATAATATTCTTTGCTTGCAAAATCTTTATGCTAATAGCTGTGTGTTATTTGCACTAATATTTACCTGTCCTCAAAAGGCATTTTCTCTCTGATAGAATAAATGGTAGAATAAATGAATAAATTAATTAATTAATAGTCAATTACAATAAGAATTTGTTTTAATCCCCCTGCTTTATTAAAAGATAGATTACAAAGAAAAGTAATTGTTGATAAATATGTAGGCCTGAACATATCACAGTAATGATTACATTCATTAGTCTATGTGGGATTTAATAAAAGCACCACTATGTTTTTTTCTACTATAAGAATAGTAAGAATAATGTCTTTCTGAGTTTACGAAACAAAAAAAAGAATCATTTGAACACGTTAAGCTGGTGACAGACTCTTTTTGCTCACTGTCCATTTGACTAACAGATTGTCGAATGGACAGTGAGCCTCAGGCCCAACTGCTCACATACAGTAGTCCTATACAGGCTACAGCTTGTCAGACAAGCACACACCTCAAGAGGCTTTACACTCACTCAAGTATCTGACTTAGGCATTCAGCCATAAACAGCACCAGATACACTCTGTACCAACTCGACTCGAAAGAATGAGGATACATTACACAGGATGGTCAACTCAGAGCAGTCTTTGAAAAGAAATAGCACTCATACAGTGTAAGTAATTTCAATTCTTCTAAAGGTTTTGCCTTTGTGGATGGGTGCTTTTTAGTATATTTCTTGGGATACCACAGGAATATTTGTTGAACAAAAAGTAAGACCAATTACATTATTGCTGAAAAGTCAGTAGTGCTCAGCATGCTCAGCATGCACACAGCAAGTCAGGAGTATTTGTGGGGACTACAAAAGGGGCCACACTGTCTGAGGTCTGGTATCTGTTAAATTCAACCCGGGGCTGTTTTGAGGAGAAAAAAGGAGTAAGCGAAGGGTACAGAGCGAGCAAGAGGCAATGTTTTTGATAAAGATAAAATAATGTCAGAGAAAGTGCCGTAGGTTAACTCGTCTGTAAACTGAGAAACCAGTAAGTCTGGCATCATACTGTCTAATTTGCATGTAAAGTTGTAAAGGCGTCATTTGTGTGAAGTTACCTGACAGGTTTAAACATGAGTTTGCGGGTAAACAGATTTACAGATGAGTAGAAAAATGGACTTAGGTTAAGATATGGAGCATGCATGCCAGTGAGTAACACACGGAGAAAGATTTGAACAGGGTTTCAAAACAGGGTCTGGTTTGAGTTAAAAAGTTACTCCTCTGTCTCTCCTTCTCACTGTCCCGAGGTTTTGGAAACTTTGACATGCCGTGCCAGAATGAGTGCTGTTTTTCTGCGTGAGAACACAGCTGCACTAAAAGTTTTGTAGAAAAAAGTTGTCGCCACACAAGTCTGCACAAATGTGAGTGTTCTGCAGCTCAGATGTGTTAAAAAACTTATGTTTTTATTTTCGTTTGGAGGGGAGGAAAAAAATACAATAGGCTTGGCATGTGTCATTAGTTAAACCTGCTGGGCCAGGTGGTTGAACAGCACAACTTGTTATAGACATAGAGCACATACTTGTCTCCGTATCATAAACATAAAAGCCACATCTTGCTTTAATTGTATACTTACTTACACTCTGATTCATGTATGCAGCCAGAAAAGTTGTTTAGGACCACCACTCTGTACATTCATACAAAAGAAAACATCTAATAATAGAACCACAAGATCGGCTTTAAGTGGTGACTGTGTAGTCCCTCATAGGTCGACTACTTTTGGTCAGTTATGTTTCTCTGTGAGAGCCTCTAAGTTATGGAACATATTGCCAGCAGAGATAAGAAATTGCACTTCCTATTTTAAATTTAGCCACGATGTTAAGGACTGGCTCTTAAGCGGTCAGACATGTGAACACTCTTAAATGATATCATGCTAACTTGTTGTTGTTTGATATATGTTGTTTTTATATCTCTTTTATGTATCTTTTTAATATGTGTTATTTATTAATCTGACTGATGAACATCTGGTCAATATGTGGTTTTTAGACATCCTGCCAGAGGACTGCAGTTGAAAATTAGCCTGTTGGCTAACACTGGCATATTTACAGAAAGGTTCATTAATGTGCACTGTCCTTTTCAAATAAATAAATAAATGAAATGAAATGAAGGATAGCCTATTATAATTAGATATGCTTTAACTTTTAAAATATGCCTTAATATCCTCTCAATTTCTCACAATTATCTCATTTACTCAACCACCCACTCAGAAAGAAAACGGGGGATTCAAAGAAGTCAGCATTAAAAAGATTTGCTTTGTATGAAATGTACAATGGCGTTAAAATGCCATGACTCAAGCTACAAGCGGGATTGTGTAAATTTGATTGTGAAATCACACTGGGTTAGTCAATTATACTAGAGCACAACATGACTTATACAGGACTGTGCTGCTGAGACATGCCAAAGTGAATGACTTGGGGCATCCTAAAATGTAATCTATGTTGATTTCACTTTCTTACTGTTGCTTCTGTCTCCACACTCTCTATTTCTGAATGGATGGTAACCTCTACATAGTTGTGGCTTACCAAATGCATGTGGTTCAAATGCTGGACATTGGAACAAATGGTATGATATAACATTGCATTGAATTTCATAATCCTAAACTTTGTTCTTATCTTTCCCCCAGGTGTTCCCACAATCAAGATGGCTAGCTTTGCCAACGACAACACTAACCAAAGCAATCGCAGTGCCTTCTACTGTGAATTTAATGAAGATTTTAAATATATTCTCCTTCCTGTCAGCTATGCCCTGGTCTTTGTGATTGGCCTGGCGCTGAACGCTACAGCGTTGTATGTGATCGTGTTCCGCACAAAGCGCTGGAAGCCATCCACTATCTACATGTTCAACCTGACGATGTGTGACACACTCTACATCTTCACTCTGCCCTTCCTCGTCTATTACTATGCTGATGAGAACGACTGGCCCTTCAGCGAGCCATTCTGCAAGCTTATACGGTTCCTGTTTTATGCCAATTTATATGGTACAGTTTTGACATGGTACAGACCCAACATCTCACAGTTATGGCAGTATGACCACAGGACGATTTGATATGATACAATATAGTACAATGGAGAATATGAGATATTAGACAATACGATACGATATGATACGAAATGCTACGATACAGTACAATACACTACAATACGTTGACATACCATATGACACTAGGCTGCAATATGTAACAATTCAGGACAATGTAGAACTAAGCAATACAATACAATATAATGGATATAAAACTGTCAAAGAGCAGCAGGGTATTATGAAATAAGATATAATACAATAAGAAGATATTATGGTGCAATATGATACATACTATGCAAATTGATACGATGCTACGATATGATACACTGTATTATGGTGTGACATGATATATAGTATGCCATAGATTCCATTAGGCGTACATTTATTTGACCTGACAACACAATGAGACACAAGGGGACACTCCACAACACATTATGTTATGAAACAATACAATTTGATAAACAGGTGGTAAAATAAAACAAATTCAACACAATTTACAACAATAGTTAATCATAAACTCACTCTGGTAGGTTCCATACTGTTCCTGTGCTGTATCAGTCTGCATCGGTTTGTTGGCATCTGCTATCCAGTCCGCTCCCTGTACTGGGTCAGCGCTCGTCGGGCCAGGCTGGTGTCTCTGGCAGTGTGGGCCATTGTTTTATTCTGCCAGGCACCTGTTCTCTACTTCTCAAGAACTAGGTGATTCAAATTTGTATAATTGTCTTCTTTCGTTCCTTCATTTCCCCCTTACTTTCTGCTGAAAGTGTGTTAAACTGTGCACTATTGATTTTTGTGGCACACCAATTTTGCCAAGTGTCTTATCTTAGGGTGCCTTAATGGCACACGAATGAACGATCACCCTGCTGGCTAATAAGTTTACATTTTATCTCCTTTCTTTCAACTCTCCTATCTTCTTCTATGGTTCAGTGCCAAACGAGGTAGCAATTGCATTTAATTATCTGAAACTACTGTAATGTGTTATCTCCTTTGCCAGGGACATGGACACTGAGCGGATCTGCTACGACACCACCAGCCCAGAGCTCTTTGATGACTTCCTGGTATACAGCTCAGTTGTGTCAGTGCTCATGTTCGCCCTGCCCTTCATGGTGGTGATGGTGTGCTATGGCCTCATGGTGCGGAAGCTTCTAGAGCCTAGCTGTGGATCTGAAGGGGGAGTTGAAGGTGAGAGGGGAGGCCTGGCAGCACGACGATCCAAGCAGAAGTCAGTGAAGATGATTATCATCGTGCTGGCAATGTTCATGCTCTGCTTCCTCCCTTTCCACCTCACTCGGAGTCTTTACTACTCTTTCAGATACCTAAGGCAGGTCAATCCAGCCCAGGTGAGGACAAACACATTTTCTTTTATAATAAATGTGTTACAATGGCTTTAAAAGCAGTGTGTCACATTTTTATATGTTCATCAGGTCAGCTGTAATTTGCTGGAGGCCTCCAGTATTGCCTACAAGGTCACTCGACCTTTTGCCAGTGCCAACAGCTGTGTGGACCCCATCCTTTATTTCCTGGCTGGGCAGGACGTCCGCAGTAACCTCACCAAGAAGAGAAAGTCATCCACATCAAAATCCAAAAGCGCGAGCGAGTGCTTGACTACACACCTCTGATCCAATACCTGAAACTATCTTGGTAAAAATAGAAAAGGTTGTGGGGGCTGTACTTATTGTCAAGTTTCCTCTGTGACACTCAACAACTGCCTCAGGGCACTTTTCAATGTACAAATGCCAGTTGTGTGTTTAGCAAGCAGAGGACGTCTGACTTCTCTAAGACGAAGTAAGTGTGTTTCCGAGACATAATTAAACCTTCCATATTGTTCTTTAAGCAAATGAAAGTGTTTTTTTTCTTTCTTTTTTGTTTCATTTATGAAGACATACACAAAAATTAATGTGCATAGTATTTATTTAGAAATGTCACTGCAAGTAAATAAAAACCAGGGAAACACTTTTTGAATTTTAAACACAGTCAAGTGCACTGTACTGAGATCTCTGTCTTTAGGCAGTTGAAATGCATCTGTTTGAACAGACGAAAAACATAGACAACACAGTTATGATGACAAAAGATTATAAATATTCATCTGAAACCTGCTGTGCATTCATGACTTAAAGCAATGAAAGGATTGAAAGATAATGTTAATGGTAATGTTTCAAAAGCTATAACGTATTGAGAGAACTAAAGAACATGGTGCTGTGGTTTTGTAAAATTTTTGACTGGACAGCTGCTGCACGTAATGTTTGTACAGGAGCAAGTTTTCCTCAGCTCACCTTCCTCTGACAAAGTGTCTGTGTTCCCTCTCTGTTTGGTCACTTTTAAGGCTTGTTTTGAATGTACTGGAGTGGTGTGTGTGTGTGTGTGTGTGTGTGTGTGTGTGTGTGTGTGTGTGTGTGTGTGTGTGTGTGTGTGTGTGTGTAAGTAAAAATCATGTTGTAATAAATATGTACAAATTTTGACAATATGGTTGTGGTGGAACTTTTTTTCTTATTTGTAACATGTACTACACAGGACTTCTAATAATCTAATTAGTGTGAAGCCAGATTCTTGCATAATAGCCATGAGTATTACTATCATTCTAAAAGACATTTTCTTGGGAAAGCAGTTAGCTTTTACTTTCTTTAATGTCACTGTATTTATTTACTTGTCTCTGATGGTTAGAACAGTGCAGCTCCTGAGAAGTGGTATTTGAAACCAGAGCAGTTAGCTGTGAGGTCAGCCTATCGGTTATGAGTCTGGAAAGTAGTACCCATATTTTGTGGGAAGAGCAACCCCAGGTGTAGTCTAGCCGAGCCTCTTGCTAATCTCATTTGCACTAGCTACACATGATTTACATCACCAGCGGTCCTTTAATTGAATAAACACCAGACCACCACTAGGGGGAGATACTGCCTAACAAACAAGACAGGCTATTGCTATTTATGCTTTAGGAGTTTCAACTCATTTTTGACCGCACATTCTCTCTCTCACACACACACACACACACACACACCCCAATTACACACACCCATAACTCACACACTGACAACAACAGCAAACAAACAATAGAAAGCCACGACTCTATGTCAACAGCAAAAACTGCAAACAAGACAGTGTTTAAAATACATCCCTTCTTTATTTCAAGAGTAAAAACATCATACAGAAAAATTTTATATTATATAAATGCAATCTACAAAGGTCATGAAATGAATGATTTTTTATCCTTCTTACCTACAAGCAACACTTCAGCTTGAAAACATTTAATAATAATCCTAATAGGAGTAAGAATAGTAATAAGAAAAAGCTCAAATAAAAACATGTAATTGTAACTTCAGCCAATAAATATCCAGTCCTCCAGACATGTTGCCATATTGCTTGTAACAACATAATGAGAAAATATGAAAATGAGTAGCTAAAAAACCTCTATGATTATAGTACACTCTTCAAACCCCATGAGGATGTAAACTAAAGCCAAGTGAGCTGCACGACTTTGAGGCATCTCAACCACCAATCCTTTGCAGCCACTGGTCGGCTTATTAAATGAAACTACATAGAATAAATGTGTGTGTGTGTGTGTGTGTGTGTTGTGTGTGTGTGTGTGTGTGTGTGTGTGGTTTCTTACACTTTGAGATTGCACGACTGAAGTGTGGCTAGGTGTATTTTGTCTGTGTCTGTCTGTGTGTCTGTGTGTGTGTGTGTGTGTGTGTGTGTGTAGGTTTTAAAAGTTCATGATTAGAGTAGAAAACCGTAACAGTTTCACTAAAATGTTGCACCCAAATGGTGAGAAATCAGATACTTCATGTTGATCTTAACCAGCAATTCAGTAAATATACATGATGGTGTGTGAGGAGTTTGCTCGTGTTTGATTGACGGATTACAAAATGTCACTCACTGGTGCAGTGCTGCCATTACAGGAGATCTAATATATCACCTCATACATACTGTAATGTAAAATTATAAAAGCCAGGTATGGTCTGTTTCTCTATACCCACCCATATTTACATATGTACATTAATTTACATGTTCTATTCTACAAAACTGAGATTTACCTACATGTCTACTTTTTCACCCCAGGACCCAAACGACAGTTGTCACCCTATAACTGTCATTGGGCTGCAGTGTCATTGAAAATGCAACAATTATATTGAATTTTAGAACATTTTTTCTTCATAATACTTTCTGTAGTGCTACTGTAGTCTTTAATCAAGTGTCATATGACCCAAAATCATTTAGGTTTTTATCAGATCGGGTCTGTTGGTAATGAAAGGCATACTCTTAGTTCATACGGCACTTGGCTGCAGACAGCTTGCTTCGATGTTTTCTTCTTAACTCACACACTTATTGTAAGAATGACAGTTGCCGTTTGAGTTTTGTGTCTTATATCAGTTATGTAATGCACAGTGTCAGAGTGAGTTCATGTAGATGTGTCTGTCTACATGTGGAATATGTCACATGTGTTTTACCCCTGTGTCTGTTTTTTTTTGGTTTTTGGTTTTACATGGAAGCGCAATAGCAGGGGTTAAGAGTTTGTTTTTTATCCAAACTTCCTATCTTTGATTTCTGCCTCTCATTCTTCTTTCTACTGTCAGTTAATGATAATTGGTCATTTCAAAGCTACAGAAGAAATCTTTCCACTCTGTCCCTGTGTGTATCCAACAAGCTTTTCAACACTGTTTTGGGACAGTGAAGCAGCTCGAGTTGAACTCTTATGATGGTACATCTGTTACATCTGTAAAGTACAATATTTCTTTACATAATAATAAATACAGTTATGTTCCTCTTATTGCATAACTAGATATGACTTCGTTCAGCAGGAAGTGGTTCTTGTGGTCTCCTGGAGTCAGCTGCGTAAAGATACCTTCCCTGCTGTGAAGTCGTCAGCGGATGATGAGGTCATCTTCAGTGAGGTAGCATTATCGTACAGCGTCTCTCTGTCTCTTCACCTGAAAGAGAAAGTGAAAATGTCAAGGAGGAAGCACATGGAGGACGTGAGCGACAGAATGAGAGAAGGACTGAAACACATACAACCAGATTTCCAAGTTATTATGATCACTGAAACATTTAAGCCATTTCTTATCAAACTGATCTCATTAGTCCTCATTTTGGCTGATTTTGAAGAAGAATTTCCAACTCACCCCATAGAGCATGGTAAAATGGACAGATAATTTTCACAGTAGGCAGGGGTATATGATTATTGTAATAATGCTGACTCATCTCTGACTAAGAACAGAGAGTGTTGGCACACGCTCATGACCAGTCAGCTGGAAACAGAAGTAGCTCATTTCCAAAATCATTTTAGAGGCACTCCTTAGTCAACCTGATCATACTGTTATCCTAATTCCAGTCACACAGTCTACACAATTCAGTGTTGGCCAGAAGAACTGTTATCAAAAATCAGCAGGAAGAGAGAGAGAGAGAGAGAGAGAGAGAGAGAGAGAGAGAGAGAGAGAGAGAGAGAGAGAGAAAGAGAGATTGTACCTCCTGATGCCTGATGATGAAGAGAAGTGTTTCCCACCAAACAGGGAGTTCCTCTGCTCCTGGGATGATGTCTTGGTTTCCATGGAGACAGGCTTCTGCTCGGGAATTTGAGCAACTTGAAATCTGTAAATTGAAGAAAAGCTATAATCATTGTTGTGCTCGGGCATGGCAAGCGTGGTCATATGACTGCCAATGTAACAGCTAGAAGTCCTGCTTTCAAATGAAAAAAGTAAAAGCACAGAGGTAAGAACAAGCACTGCCAGTTATATTATTATACTTTATCTAATTAGTAAACTTTTAAGCAGCACTTTATTTTAGCTAATTGAGGAAAGGCTAATTTGAAATCATTTTTATATTGTTGGGTTCTTCAATCAGGAACAATGAATCATATTTTATACGACCATATGTTTTGTATTTCAAATCTTTCAATATTTTGATTGAGCAACTCTTTCCTACTTAAGAATTTTGCACCAGTTATTTCATTTTATCTTAAATGAAAATGTGAAAAAGTAACAATATGTTTTCATTGCATGTTTCAGGTCAGTTGTGTGTTGGGTAAGAAACAATATGAATGAGTCTCACCTCCCCACAGACAACACTGTCAGCTCTCCCTCCTTCTTCTCCCTCACTTCATTCCTTTCTACTTTTTCCTGTACAGTATTTGGCACAACAGCTGGTGTAAGGGTGTCGACACACACTCCCCCCAGCAGGGGGCTCTTCTGCTGGTCGGTGGATGTGTCCAGGGAGGTCAGGATGAGGGTCTGAGGGGGCTTCAGGGGATCCTTGAGGGAATCCAGAGGAGGTATGAGAACGGGGGGCCATTTTCTCTGAGCGCAACGGGAGCAGCGGTAGCCATGTTTGGGGGCCAGGCCAGACAGGCCAGAGATGGTGTGGAGGTGGGACTGATGGGGGCAGAGCCTGGGGAGGGAGCGGAACGGCGAGAGGGGAGACAGCATTGGGAACCTGGGAGGAGCAGTAAAGGAAGAGGAGGGAGGGAACAAATGATAAATGATTCAAATATTGAAAAATTTCAACACAGGAGAAACAAAATAAATCTGTGTGACACTTAAGTGAGTGAAATTTAAACCTTGAATAGGTAAAATTTCTTATGCACATCTAGTATTCAGTATATTAGAAATTAAAACTCATCATAATTTCTGAAAACGCATATATATCCTGACACACACAATATCCCTCATCTTGGTCGTAAACAGTATATATCTATAAATCTATATGAAATTTTTGTACTAACTTTATTAGTCTAATTTACTAAATGCTAGTCTTGTCAGTCCAGACCATTTATGCAGATAGTTAAAAGTGGGGCTGCCCCTTTTGCTTAAATGATGTGTAAAGGAAACTGAAATGTTAAGTTTTATTTCTTCATGTTGCGCTCTGTGCATGTTCAACCAAGGCTCTTTAGTTTCTATCTCTCCATTGTTCGTTTATGCAGAGAAAGACAGAGCGAATGAGGTGAATACAGCTGTGCGTCCCTGTGTTATTCTATTGAGTGAGTGACCTGTAGTGACCCCAGATAACCTCTGAAAAACGTACCATCACACACACATACAGAGGATTTGAAAGCTTTCCAGAACTGTGTGCTTATCGAGTGTGTGTGTGTGTGTGTGTGTGTGTGTGTGTGTGTGTGTGTGTGTGTGTGTGTGTGAGAGAGAATGTTCTCGAATCTAAAGCTCACATGTTTCAGCATCCCATTGAGCAGCAGCACACTGCCAGAGGCCCCTGAGACCTCTCACTATTGTAGATGTGGCTCACATGCTGCAGTGCATCGGATCCAGTTACCATCATATAATATTGAGAGATAAGATGACTCTGTGGGGGAAACTGCAGCGCAGCAGCTCAGAATGGAGGGAAGTTTGGACAATACAAATGATTCCTCTATGTCTTCCATCACAGACAGTCTTCAGCAGAGTACCGTGGTGAAGACTGTGGTATGAAGCAGTATGTTACTGGGCTTGTCAGATTAACTACTGACTACTTGAGCAAATTTAATGACAGCAACTTATGGCCAAAGTTCCAACCACAACCACACTACTTCAAGCTGTGTGACAGCCAATGAACTCAGTGACAGAGTGTTTAGGCCTCATGACTCAATACACAACTGTGTGAGACGTTCACTTCAGCCATGTGGGAGTGACTCAGGTCCATGGCCTGATGTGTGCTACGTGGAGCTGACTTTTGAATACATTATTTAACTTCATGTTTATAGAAGAGGTGAAAAAAAGCTGTATTATATTATTTAAATGTCCAATGTCTTGTCATACTTTGGATGAAGATTTATTTATTTTAACAGTTTTTTATTCAAATTTTCAATTCAAGTTCAATTCACCGTTTAACATTGGGGTTGGCATAAAGTTGACATGAATCAGAATCAAAGGCATAGCTATATTTACTGCAATGTCACCTATGTGGCCCAAAACCTAAAAATTAATTTATGAAATTAAAAAACTAAATTGTTGTTTATAATTATACACAGATTCTCCAAATACAATAATCATTTGCTATTTTAAGTTACATTTTTCATTTAAAATGGACTTTTCTGAACACTATATGAAAATAAACAATGATTGCTAATTTCAATTACAACAGGAATGTAAATCCACAATTCTGGATTAAATTTTTTCGATTAAACTGTTTTTTAGATTTAGAGAACACAATGGATATGCATAGACTATAAAACCTATACTGTATGTTTCATACATGTGCATCTGATAAAGGCCAGGTCTGATGAAGAGCATTGCTGAAAAGGCTCATACAAATCTTTTGTTACAGCCTTTTATATACAGCATATCTACTGGGACATTTAGCACATTCATGTCAAAGGTGGTGCAAATCTAGATTTATATAATTGTTCTGTCTGCAACAATCAAATCTGTCATTGTAATGCCTCACATGTTTAATGTTAACAGACCAGATGTGGCCGAAGAGCTTTCTGCTTTCATCTCTTAACAGCAACGTTCTGTTAATAACTATAGGTGAGGTAATTCTTTCCCTCTCTTGGTCTAAACATTCTGACATACACACAAACACCCATACACAGCTTTTTTTTATTAGAGCCTCTGAGCAAGAGCCTTCCTCCAAATTTTTCACTGCCTTTCTCCTCTCCAGCAAACTTTCCTTGCCTTCATGCAGGAGCAACATGACAGCGCAAAGGTACATGATGATTTGTAGGTGTGTGTATGGAAGTGTGTGTTTGTGTGTGTGTGTGTGTGTGTGTATTGTCATACTTGATTGAGGAGCTTTTGCTCATGGCCATCTGTTTGCTCTCGTACTCCAGCAACAGTTCCTCCAGTGCAGCAGCATTTTCTGAAACAGACACACACAAATACTGTAAATTACTGTAACATTCATCTTTGGGCTTATTGGGAATTGATTGGGTAAAGTTAATTTCTCTGGGAAATTTTCAGGTACAATGACATGACTAAACAATTCAGTGTGTGCTACACCGTCATTTATCTTCTAACTGTTGTATGGATCCTACAGTAATACCCAGCAGATGCATATTCCTTACTTTGTGATATATTAACACAAACTGGAAACATTTGTCACTGTTGTAAATTGTATGAATGTGTTGTTGGCAATGTTAAAACTTGCACTTGCTGATTATCATATCTCCAGTCCAAGAGCTTAGCTAACTTTTGTTTTACAGTCTGGAAACACGACTTTTCTCAGTTTCTAACGTCAACTATCAATCCTAGATGGAAAGAAAAGGAACTGCTGAGTAGGCAGCAATAATAAAAAGACACGTCTTTGGTTGTGTGTCATGTGCTGTGACGACACTGTGGACTTGTGTTCCCCTCTAAAGCCACAAGGAATGAAATAACTGCGACCACAAGCTTATCAGTAACATCACTGTTGGTATTCACTTGACACGTACCTTTCTTTTCCGTGATGAGGCGAACCAGCACACTGATGGTGTCTTCATTCAGGTCATCAGATATGTAGGGACAATTGTTACCTAAAGCGAGCAAATGAGACAGAGACAGAAAAAAATGACCCTTTTTCAATTATACAGCATATTTGCATTTTAGGTTCTGGAGTTTTGATCCGGTGTATTACCATTTTCCTGCACATTATTACATACAAATAGCACAAATACCAAACAATGTCATAGGCATATATTTACATGTATTGAAAAATACATAAAATAATACATTTGTAAAAATAATTTGTTTTTTCTATATAATATGGTGTGTTTGAATGCTGGAAAATATGTGCTAGAGGTTCTTAAAGAAATATAACAATATACTGGTAATGTGCACTCGGCCCATGCATATACATTTTAAAATACATTTCAATGTAAACTCAGTTTCCAGTTTTTACCTAGCTAAAAGAAATATAGCCTAATACGACAGTAATACAACAGCACCTCTTCTGTTATGTAGCCTACCTAATAAACTGACAGCTCTTTATATAGAGATTGGTTTGCTTTAACTCGGTATTACATCAGCTTCACTGCGACCTGTCAAAAAGAGACTAAATAAGGACGTACACTTCGCAACTTGCAGAGCCAGCACAGTTCACACTGTGCATGTCACTGCTGGAATATTGTGCCTCGGTACACGATGGGACTGATAGGGATGGATGTGGATGACTGAACAGCAAAGAATAGATATGCCTCCATGGTAACCCCCACCCCCTCACCCGACCATCCCATAATAGCACAGCACAGAGAGGCAGCTGAGAGGAGAGCGATGAGGACGTGGGGGGTCCAGAATAGCTCAGTCAGCGATCACGCTCCATTCAGCACTGTTGGAGCACACAGAGCTCTGTGTGTGTGTGTGTGTGTGTGTGTGTGTGTGTGTGTGTGTGTGTGTGTGTGTGTGTGTTGTGTGTGTGTGTGTGTGTGTGTGTGTGTGTGTGTGTGGTGTGATGTACCAGACCGCCAATGCAAGGTAACTTTGTGTATCTTTGAATTAAAGAACAAAATGTGCCTGTATAGATTGCATTTGTGCCTATGTGTTGTGAGTGTGTGTGTGTGTGTGTATTTTTTGTCTTTTCTTGCATAAGCAGTGTTAGGCTGTTGTTAAGCCAACACAATAGCTCTGTCTCCACATTGGCTGTTGCTATGTGAGGATAACGGCATCCATTTCCCAGTGTGGCTGTCATTCTCTTCTATTTATTCCTTCAACAAAGTCAGACCCATGTGTTCAGTGTTTCATTGTCAGCAGTCACTCACTTTGTTTTCAGATGGGTTTATTCAGTTTAACGTTTGAGTTAAAATAAAAAAAATAATAAATCACTTCATGTCAACCCCCCAAGTTTAATGTAATCTGAACACTGCAGCAACTAAACTCTACACTTCACTCTGCCCTTGTGCCTGCACAGACTGAGCTTCATTCACTGTAAACACGAAGTTGCAGCAAATTTGACTCCAGCACATGAAATTCTTTTTTCCTCTCGACCCTGCGTTTGCCCTTTCTGTTCCCCACCCTCAGCTCTCCACTAAGTCAAACTTTTCTCAGCTCTGCATAGTCAGAGTTATCTCTGCAGAATCTGACTTTAGCCTTGCCGAGCTGGGCCTGGCCTTGCTGTAATTCATCCCTACGGGTTTTCCCCCTGACTGGAGATGATGAGAAAAGTGCTGGAGTAAGAAGTTTACCTCTAACCTTTGCTCGGTCAGGACTACAGCAAGCAGACAGACAGACAGACAGACCACTGCAACAAGGATTGTTACATAACAATGCAAGGGAAAGGGGGTGAGAGTAAAGTTTTCCCATGGGGCACCTGCAGTCTTCTAACTTCCTCTGACACACTGCTTATGCCTCTGTCCTTTATCTGTCTTAGTCACACGAACACACACACACTTATCTCTGCACCACTGAATCCCCACTTAACATTGACACTGTAAAACACTATATTTAACTTTACATTGAGGTTAAATTTGTGCCTCTCGCTTATGAAAGTGATCAAAATACACTATTGTTAAGTCAATCCGAAATAATTCTCAAACTTACACTGAGACATGTAACTTTCCATGACAAGTTAAGAGGTTTCATATACAACACATGTTGCGCAGTCGAGGAATTGCTACCACTCAAACAATGGGACAGAAGAAGAAATCAGAAGGAGAGGAGTGTGGAGAAAGAAACAGGAGACATAAAACATGAGGTGAGGACTTGATTGAATTATTGATCTGGCTGGGAAAGGAGAGATGGATGGATAGTGTCATGTTTAGATGAGAAACTGTAAGGGTGTTTGAGAGCCAAGAAATCGGATGAAGGGAGAGTAGAAGGACAGATAAAGAGCGCTGCAGGGGGATGGGAGTTCAGGGAGTTTCCCTTTAGGTGCAGGGACGTCTTAAGTTTCACAACAAAGCACTTGGAGAGGAGGGGACCAAGGCAACGCTGAAAACAAAAGGCAGAGATCATTGACCTCTGGCGGCCATTGCAAATGCCTCAAACCCCCCATCATATCTGCATACAGGCAGGTTTTTTATTTAGATATAATCACCAAACCTGTTCCAGATCCAGATCACCCTAGCCTCCACTAAATGCCTATGGACCAAGAGGCATAAAAGACACAAATTAGTGGTTGTGGCTGAAGTGTTAGGAACGGAAACTAAAAAAATCTAGGATCTGGAAGAAAAAGAGTAACGTTCTCCCTGTAATCATCAACACTGAGCTACCAATGAGTCATCCGATACGCTCTGCAAAAAAGCTGAGTTGCTATAGTGGTTGCTATGTTGATGTAATTTCTTGTACTGCAGAAATTGTACATTTTAAATTACTCCTGCCCACCAGCTTTTTTTGTGCAGATGTGATGAGTTTTTGGATGTCACCTATACTTTGTTTTGAGTAACTGTTGTGTTTTAATCACTCAACTCAAAGTTTTAATCGTGACACCTACAGTAAATTGTCCAAAGCCACAGGTGTTGTGCCAGTGTCAACAGTTTCTTGATGTGTGAAATCGCTATCAGAGGTTCTGATCTGTTGAGGTGGCAGCTGTGCTCTGACGCCCAACATGCCTCACAGCACGTATGGCTACATGGCTGTCGTACAGCTTTCCTCTGAGCCTTGCGCCATCAGGTGAGTGAAGGAAAAGCCAGCTTAGCCTTTAAATCTACTTATGTTTACGCACAAAATAACTGTAAATCATGTATGCTGTCTGTCTGCTGCAGTGGAGTGAAACTGATACTGATACCCCTTAGATAAATCATGGAGTGGTGGGTAATACCTGGTGAGAACAGTATGTAAGTAGGGCAGAAAAAAAAGTCTATTTGTATATACTGTCCAGTGGACCGGACAGTGACCTAAGTGTAATGTATTATTTATTTAACTTGGTGAACTTTCATGTAACCAATGCATATGTTTGAAACAGTGTATTTCCCAAAATTTCTTGCATGAGGCAATCAAGTGAACACGATAGCAAGTTTGCAATATTTGCTGAACTCTTTCTGACTCACATTTTGAGTTTGTGCAACTGTAAATTAATCCAAGCACCTCATGACAGGCACAGTTTATCAAAATGTCTCATGATTTACGTGGAAATGTACCAGGAAGCCCACACGTCATTGTGGGTCCTGATCTACAGTTTAAAAAAAGCTGCTTTGAGCAATGCTACAGTAGATAATATTCCCCGTGACCTTAGGGTTTCACCTGCTATACAAGCCTGAGAACCAGTTAGGTACAGTACATCGTGTACAACAAATACATAAAGGAAACATGGGTGTACTTCATACATTGTGCGCACCGCAGTTTACTGCACAGAAAAAGAGGAAGAAAGACATGATCTGTTAAGATCAAACCAGTTAGCACTGCTACACATGAGTTGTCACTTTATGAGAATCGATCTCTAAACTCAAAAGAAAAACTGATTTCTATTTGGGTCAAAGGCTGAAGGTCTATGAAGAGTCCTCCGGGACATTACGACTATACACTGTTACAAAAGACAGGAATAAAGAGCACTCATATTACTCTCAGACTGTGCAAACCACAGGGAACGGGTGTGGCAACTCAACACTTGTTTCTCTGCTTTATCCCTCTGTGTCTGTCTTTTTTCTCTCTCTAAACTCTAGTTTTCCATTTACTGATATCTACTTCTGTTTCGATTAATACCCCCCCACATCCTTCTGTCTCTCTTTCTTCTCCTCTCCTCTGTCTCTCTTCATACTTCTTTCTGTGTTTACTCATGTCAGTTTCTCTCTGACATCAGTCAGACAAGTGAGTTGATGGGAATGCTTTTTTTCCCCCTTTTCAAATAGGAAAATTACAAGAATAACAAAGCATGCTTAGAACAACACAGCATGCGTGACATGTAACGACCTCTGTGAGGTCAAAGTTCAAAAAGATAAAAGGCCTACCATGTAGGATTGCGTGCAGTCACATCATAGACATACATGGACTGTGGCTGCACACAAAGACACTATTCTTTGGCTTTGTCCTGACTCCTGACAACACTTGACCACATTGTGTGCATGCTTGTGTGCTAATTTGGCATTTTAATGCACAAGTGTGACAAAAACCTGGACATAAAATGCTAGTTACAATAATCACTCTTCTTGCTACCTTTAAAACTTTTTCCTTGTTCCTTTCATTTTCTTTCTTTACTCTCTTTTGTGTTGTTTCTGCCAACGTATCCCTCTCACCTTCTTTCTGGGGTGTGGGGGTCTCTTCATCCCCTCCCTCCTTCTCAGCCGTGCAGCGGTATCCCTTCTTCTTCAGGATGTTGCAGATGAGGATACCCAACAGGCCCATCACACAGAAGATGGGCACCAAAGCAAAAACAGCATACTCTGCTGTCTTCTCCTCAGCGCTGCGAACCACCGTGCCGTTAATCGGTCCTCCAGCACCAGCGGAGGGACCTTTACCCACTGTGCGAACTGTTCTGACATGCAAAGCGTCTGAGAGAGAAGAAAGGAGAAAAGAGATAAGAGAGAGGCAGGTGGTAGAGCTGATTACAAAACTAAACTGAATAATGGATTTGGAGCATGTGAATGCAAAAACATTTTCAAGAAAGACAGGCACACGCTGCAGGAGCATGCTTACTTTTCACACAGGAACTCTGGGTGGAAACTTCCCCTGTGGCAGTGGACTGAAACCTGCAAATGGAAAAAGAAAGAGGAAAAAACAGCATAATTAGAGACATGGATGAGGAGGGAAAAAAAAGTGAGGGACTGTTTTACAATGAAAGAATGAATCAGCGGTTTTAGCCTGTGGCATGTTATGTTCAATGGTGCTCAATGTTGCCTGCCCATTGTGGGGAATGACGTACTGTATGTGTGTGTGTGAGCGCGCGGGTATTTTCTTGTTTTCTCGACCCAGAGAAAATGAAAGGACTTCATTTAGACCAAATAGAAGTTTACGAGGTACATGTTGGAGCAAATCCCTTTGAATGTCAGGCCTACAGTTGGATTGAGCGGTCAGTGGATTAACAAGCAGACAGGTAGGCCGCCAAAGAGACATACTGCCAGTTCTTACCCAGGCAGACAGTCCCCACAGATGGCATCTGAGGTCGCAGTGCCAGGGGTTGCAACATTTCGGCGGAGGATCTTGCAGGAGGCATGTGGACGGCAAAGTTCAGAGTCGAATGCATCTGAAAAGCTTCCAGTTGAGCACATTTGGCATCGCACTTCCTCTGTTCGACTTTGGATCTGTCCACAAGCCTGGAAAGACAGACAACAATTCTAAACTCAAGCAGAAGAGGCTGCAAAAGTACAAAACGAAGCATCTGTCTGTCAAATTTTAATTATAAGTCCTGACTCTCTGTTGACTGAAATCAAAACAATAAAACCATCTTTATACTTTCACATAAACATAGAGTGTTCAACAAAGGTAAGTACAAACAGAAAGTCTTGGTGTATCAGTAAGCGCATGTTATCTACTACAACTTCATAAATATAACCTGCAACAAAAGAGAAACATGACACACCTTGACAAAAATCCCCCTTGAGTTATGAAGTCATGTCATAAATGTTTGAGATAATTTAAACGTGATTTATGGAAGCAAACAACTTGATTCATGTTGACTGTGGTGACCACACACATAAATTACGAGGGAAGAAAGGAGATGCATTCAGTGTACGATTCAAGAATAAACTCTGGATCTAGTTAGCTGGAGGATAATTAAAAAACATGGGGTGAAAGTTTGTAGTGTCTAAAGAGACAATAATGCATTAGAAAGAAAACAAAAGCATTCAGTAGCAACAGATATTGGAATAGCAGACAAATAATGCACTAAAGATGTCGCTCAAATTGTTGTTAATCAATTTTGTTTCAGTTTATAGTCTCACCTTGGAGGGCTCCTCGCCTGCAGGGCACTGCAGACACACGCACCCTTCCCCCCACCGACACTGCACTGCTGCAGTCCCACCACAGCCAAACACCTGGAAGAGACACACAGACACACAGACACACAGACACAGACACACAGACACACAGACACACACACACACACACACACACACACACACACACACACACACACACACACACACACACAAGTTCACGAGTCAGTGGTTTGCAGTTAAATTGAGTGCGTACACACACATTGTAAATCATGATTTGCATGCCACCAGGTCTTTCGGGAAACCAAATTTAATCTTAGAGTAACACACCTACATCCTTAAAAGTGCACAACACTCACGCAAACCAAAAAACACAACACACACATGCACATATCTACCGTGAGAAGGACAAGAGCTGAGCAGCAAAGGTGGTTCCTCATCTTCTTCAATGTATTCTTCTATGTTCATATGATCTGAGGCAGACAGGAGAATAGGGGTTAACCACATTTTAAAACATGATCACATCCATATATACAGCACAGTATATAGGTGTGCAATGTACACTGATATTCAAGGCTGTCACTTCAACCAAAGCAATTCCTTTGTGAACACAATCTGTTGACCTTTCAAGTGCCAAGAAATAGATGACCATGACATATCACGGCACAACATAACTCAATATAACTAGTAACATCACAACACATGCCGGCCTTCTCCTTCTGTCACACACACAAACAACCACATACAGTCCATAAGTATGCACACTCACACAAAACCACACATGGCAAAAAAAAACACCTGAGTCATTTTTGTGACTATATCCTGAGCGTAGTGGCTCTCGTGACCGGGAGGTAAGGAGCAGTTGCATATGCCGTAAATAACATTTACCATCAATCACAACCTTTTTATAGATGGGAGTGAATGGACCAGGGCTTGTCTGTGGCTATTTCAGGCCTGTAGGTACTCACATGCATATTTAAAGCAATTATCACGCTGCAACATATTCATTTGCCAACATGTGCTGACTTTCTCAACACTTGACATTAGCAGCCTCTGGGAGTATTTCCTGAACTTTAGGTGAGTCACAAAAATAAAATCTTCTTAAGGGTTTATTGTGCAGAACAAGTGTTTTTGGAAAATTGGAAATAAAATGAAAGCTAAAGCTCAACCAGGACAGTCTTCTAGTTGACACTCATGGGTCATGAGTTTAAATTTATATACCACAAGCTACTATACTGTGTTACAGCAAAACAGTGCTGTCATGTCTAAAGTTAGGTATTTCAGTCGGAAAATATTTGACAGCTTATAGCCCACATAGCTTAACTCCCTGCAGTGGACACACTTACATATTCATATACACATAGAACAAGTGGCTGGCAAGGCATTTATTACTGCTACTACTGATGCTTCTACTTAATTTCATGGACTGAGATGAAATCAAACCTGAGGTCACTTATCAATTAGAAATTCTTGTTTTCATCATCGTCTTTTTTATAGCATCATGACACTTACACCAGCTATTTAGTAGGATATACCAGGATTGTGTTGTATAAACACAATGACTATGATATAGTGTCACATTAAAAAGGCAGCCGAACAGAGTAGAGCAGAGTAGTCAGCATGATGCTGACTGAAACGTGCCGAAGATTACGGTTCAATTTCTTGCAAATGTGCTGAAGTTTAAAGAAATTACGCAAAATTTAGTTGGTCAGAATCCTATCCAGAATTCGATTAAAAAAAAAAAAAAATCATGTTTTTTCAAACTAATGTAAAAATAATTTGCTGTAATCACAACTTCCTCTGTGTGCACTACAACACTAACTGATAAGATAAAACAAGAGCTGAGCGCTACGCTCTCAGTTGTGGCCACAGTTACAGGACTGTGAATTCACAAAGGACTAGACTATTTGTGGTGGAGATTTTACTTTCAAAATGATAGACATGACACATTCACACAACATGAAAATCATTAGCACAACTTCAGTCCTTCAGAATATAGTGAATATGAATATTTGACTATGCCAAAGATTGGCAGCGCAATGTTAAGAATGTTTTTGGTTTGTTGCCTACTTTTCTCCCAGGAGGAGAGAATATAACTGACTGGTCGGTCCTAAATAGGTTTGTAAAACAGCCACTGACCGAAGCAAAAACACAAGAGGCATTTGAGATATGTCAAACAAAAAAGAATAGAGGGAAAAGAGAGACAGAATAAGGATGACAAGAAGGACAGAGGAAAAGACAGGAAACTGATGGAATGTATTGGAGTAGTCAGTCACAGCAGACCAAAAGTAGAAAGTAGAGAAGGAAAGAGCAGGAAGAGGGGGGATTGGGGGTGGAGAAAGACAAAGAGAGTATATGAGACAAAGAAAAAAGAAAATGTGTTAGAGGAGAAAGATAGAGCAGCATACTTACCCCAGACTTGCAGCTGAATGACACAGTTGCCGTGGCAACTCAGCGAGGATGCTGTGTGTACAGCTACAAATGCTGAGTCAACACCAAAGTCAAAATATATACTCTAACTTTCCTACGGCTGCTCAAAAGCAACAGAAACACCTGATCAAAGTTGTACTTGGTCCAACTTTGACAAGCAGCTCAAAGGTAACTACAGGGCTTCACAACGAGAGATTTAAGATTAAAAGTCTTGATTCGACAAAGATCTGCAGGGTAAGACCAAAACTCAACTAGAAAAGTTACACAAAAGTGACACAAAGGTCAGACACACATAAATTTGTGTAGCTGAATGAAGAATTCAGTGTACCTGCCTGTGTCTTATACTGTCACTCTGACCACAGACACACCCCTGACGTCCTAAGGACATGCCCCTTCTATCACAGCTAAAACAGTGAGTGAGTGTGTGTGTGTGTGTTGTGTGTGTGTGTGTGTGTGTGTGTGTGTGTGTGTGTTGTGTATGTGCATGAGGGGTGAGGCTGCTTTAATGCAGCACTTCACCTTTGACCACACAGCAAAACATAATGTTTTAAACATTAGTTAGCAAGCAAATCTACCCTTCTCCCCTCAAACCCATTCATTCTCTCACTATGTGTGGTCAGCACACACGTGCACACACACACACACACACACACACACACACACACACACACACACACACAAACACTCATAGCACATCTATACAGCATATTCCTTATTTTATATGTGCACTTAGTGGTGGTGATGGTCTTGTGCACATTATCTATGCATTCATTTATAAAAGGTACTTGTTCATGCTGGTGACACACACACACACACACACACACACACACACACACACATCTGGAATACCATAACATTCAGCCAACACTAAGCTGTGCCTTATACAAACAAGAAAATAAAAAATGTAACGAGTTTATGATTTTGGTCCGGCGAGGCCCTCATGCCAATGACAGGCTTCTGGAGCATAATTTCAGGGAGGAAGTGAAAGATAAAGCGAGGATAGAAAAACCACTAGTTCGAAAAAACAACACAAGGCTGAAGGGCAAGGGCTGATCAAGCTATAGAGGAAAAAAAGAGAGAAGAGAGAGAGGGGGAGAGATGGAAAGAAGAGAAAGTGGCAGGGAGATTGCTAAAAACTTCAGCCTGATAGCATGATATATATAGAGGCATTTGTTAAAATGCCATACAGACCAGAGCAAGAGGCTAATTACAAGTCACACATGCACACATACATATACACTTATACACACATGCAAACATGCACCCTCGCACACACAACACACGACACACACAGCTGAAAAAAAGGAAAAGAAAAAAAACGATCAATAAAACGACAATGATAGAGAGAGCAAAACAAAAATGGGACCTACAATTAAGTACCTCTTTTTTTGGAAAGTGTCAAGTAACAAATTGGACCGGGTTAGAGGGGTTGAGGAATGTTTGCTTTCCACAGAGAACCTCAGTTGACCTCCAGAAGTGCAGCCACTGAAACAACTGCACTTAAACTCCAGCAGAGCCAGAGCAAGGTGAAAGTGATTTATGGTGTGATGGATGCATTTGATCCAAAATCATCATTATACAGCAGCACAATGTTTTTCAAAGGCTGGATTAAGGACCTTTTAGCTATTTATAAAGTTATGCTATTGCTATATAGCTAACATTAGCATTAACAATTTTTATTAATTGTTTACTTAAAGGTCTTGCGAAGAGCTTCAGCCATCGCTGTATTTACCATACGAGAGGTTATTTAACGCCCGCAGAGCAGCACTACTTCTTCAGGGCAGACCGGATGCTACAGTGACTTGCAACTTGCGACAGCAAACAGCTGATAATGCTAACGTTGGCAGGGTCGCAATAGCAAAACTTAAAAATAGCTAGATTACATTTTGCAACAGTAAAACTACAGTAAATGCAAAGATATTTGGTTAAAGCAAATTCATTCAGGAATTGTGGAACAGCAGACTTTGTCAGCTATTTCACCTGCTGGCTACGCATAGGTAAAGAGCAGCAAGTGTATGCCACAGCAACACATTCAGCGAAAATGTGCCTGAAGTACAAAATCCATGAGAGAGCATGTCCAAAAAGGATGTTCAAAATGTGCCTGCTGTCTAACCACTACTTTCAGAAGTCAGCCATTCACAGCCAGGCAGTCCAAGCCAGCGCTGTCTGCATGTGATGCATTTGCATTTAAATCCAGTTAGGCTGAGGTTTTCCCCACAAACCCACTACAGAAGTGACCACCACACGTGGGACTTCCACTGGACCTACAGGCACATGACCGCCCCTGTATCCACGCTGGGGCCTTCTCCACCTCATATACCCATCCTTTTCTTCTTTTCCTGTATCCATCACAGTGTTACTCAAGACTCGCAGCAATCCAGAATCCGCTATGATCCTTTTGTCATGAACATTACATTTCTCCAAGGTCAGTGTAGTTTGCGGTAGATAACTGCAGTATATCCAACACTGCCTACATACTGACAGTTGTTGTATGAAGTGGAAGTAAAGGAGAAACGAAATCACCCTTAAATTGGACACATATGTGAGCTGTATTGAGGGACCATTAATTAGACATAGCTACATTCTGAGGGGTCACAAGCCAGAAAATGTGGGAAAAACTGACTTAAAACATCTTTCAATACAGCACATTTACATAATCCCACTCAAGGAAATTAGAGTTACGTTGTCTGCTTGATGTAATTTTTATGTCTCTCTTCCTTGAACTCTTCCTTGTGCCCTTTCCATCTTCGCTTGCCTGTCTGAGCTGTCGCATTTTATTGCATTTGATTGTTTGCATGTTTCCTTTTTTATAACCCAGCTTGCTTCACGCCTGCTGCACTTTAGCTTGAAGGCTGCAATAAGATGGTGAGTATAACTGCAGTATATCCAACACTGCCTACATACTGACAGTTGTTGTATGAAGTGGAAGTAAAGGAGAAACGAAATCACCCTTAAGTTGGACACATATGTGAGCTGTATTGAGGGACCATTAATTAGACATAGCTACATTCTGAGGGGTCACAAGCCAGAAAATGTGGGAAAAACTGACTTAAAACATCTTTCAATACAGCACATTTACATAATCCCACTCAAGGAAATTAGAGTTACGTTGTCTGCTTGATGTAATTTTTATGTCTCTCTTCCTTGAACTCTTCCTTGTGCCCTTTCCATCTTCGCTTGCCTGTCTGAGCTGTCGCATTTTATTGCATTTGATTGTTTGCATGTTTCCTTTTTTATAACCCAGCTTGCTTCACGCCTGCTGCACTTTAGCTTGAAGGCTGCAATAAGATGGTGAGTGAGTTGAAGGAGCAAGAAAGAAAGAGAGAGAGAAAAAAAGAAAAAGAGGGAGGGAAGATGAGAGTGGAGGATATAGCAGGACATTAACACCTCTCAGAATACCCCTTATATACAACCATTTTATGTGAATGGACGAAAACAACAAAACATGATAAAAAGTCAAAAACACCTCAAAGTAATGGCAGAAGAGCGTGATGACTTTTCCTAAACCGTGTAAAATAGTAATTACCCAAAACCCACGCTGCTGTTGTTTGACACATTCAAATAACAAGTCACGACAACACCAGATGACCGGTCACATTTTCTGTGTTGTTCAGGGGACCTAAAAATAGCAATAATAAAGAAGTAATGGCGAAGGCATGACAAAAACATGGACATTATTCTATTCTGTGGTGGTTTTTTGGGCGAGGACCGGAGTCACAGCTCATGTATTTGAGAGCTTTTTCTGGCTCCTTGATGTCATGTAGCTGCTTGAGCTGAGAAATCCTGCTGGATGAAGCTTTGAAGGAACCACAAAAGAGGAAACACAAGACTGAGTGGAACTCCGCATCTTTCAGTTTGAGGTGACTGAGCAGCAGAGGAGATCAAGGTTAAAGCAGGTTCAAGCTGCCACCTTATTGGCTTCCAAATAATGAGCCATGTCTGTCAAGCCTTTTTATTTTTAATGCCAGTGTCAGGTCTACAGGCACAAAAATACATTTTAGTCATGCTTACATATCTTCCATATTTAAGTTGGAAGACTTAGAACCAAACCTCTGCAAACAATTTCTAACAGTGAGCCATCTGCTGACTCAATGGCAATATTGATGGGTTGTGACTTGAAACAGGATTCTTGCGTTACTTTGGTAATTGAGACCTCTGGTTTGTTTTTCAGACTGAGAAGAACAAAATGCTAAAATGAAAGGTAAACTGCCTGGCCTAGTAAACATTCAAAGTCCTTGGCTTAGTTAATCAAGCCACATAAAAAATTCACCAAAGTTTGCACAGTGTTAATGCCTTTCTATCCAGTACTCCAGAAACTCAAATAAACCCATTCCAGACTTTTTCAAGAAGTAAAAAAAAAAATATGTTGTGGTATTTTGCTCTTATCAAGCATTTGTTAGTAGACAGCAAGATGAAATTTGGGGGTGAAAAAAGGAGATGAAATGCAACCAAAGCCTCAGACTTAAACCAAAAGCATTGCCGCTACATTCAAGGAAATTTATTTTGATATGCATTAAAATGCCACCAGTGTATTTTCATATAGCCAAAAATTTAAGCCACAAGAAAGCCCAACACCAGACCAACCTGATGAAACCTGATGCTGGTGGATTACAGTCAAACAGTATTTTTCCACCGCATGGCACGACTCAACTCAACTCTATTCACTTTTAGTACCAGGTACTTCTTTTTCCACTGCTGATAGTATGCCCACAAAACTATCGTGAAGGCAACTTCATCATGACACACACACAAACAACAGAGCAGGTGATACCAAAAAAGTACCAGGTATCAGGTATTATGCCTGATGGAGCCTGAATTTGCTCTAATAGCAGTTATAATTCTTTTTATCCTGTCAATCCTGTGATTGGGTTTTAATCGAATGTCCTTTTTTAATTACAGTCCCATACTTAATCTTAATTTCAGGCACAGTCTCTCTTTATTTTGAGGGAAAATACATTGAATCTGTGTTAAATTAGCCTATGCATTGACAGTGAATTAATGACAACACAGAAACATGGATCCTGCGGTAAGACAAGATTGAAACAACAGCTTTAAAGTTTCTCTATTCAAAGAGTCCACTGAACAACAGGGAAGTTCAGTCAGCCTAAAGATTTATCATGTACTGTATGCAGTGACTAGGTTTCATCCCGTCAATAACTACAAGTTTACACTGAGCTCAGCACAGCAGAGATTGGGGAGTGACTATAATAAACTTCCACACGAAGGAAACCTGGAATCTGAGGCTACAGGTGGATGCTTGGGCTTAGAAAATGCTACATTTAGCAGCAGCAGTATTTGCAAATCTAAGAGTGATGTCCCTGAAGTGACACAGGAAATGTGCAGTGTGCTGCAAAGTGAAAACTTGGACAAACTCACCAAAGCACATGACCATAACCTTTCCTGAACCCTGGGTAGTTTTACTTGCTGAATCTTAACCAAATGAGATTTGTGATCATTGAAACGTATAGTATTTGCTATCTCATACTATACTATTGTACTGTATGTCATATTTAGTGTAGTAGGAGCAGTTGCCTGCCTGAACTGGTTTTCAGGCTTCCTTCAATTGCACAATTACCAAAGTTTTAGTTAAACTTTATAAAGACTAATAATAATCTCCTATAACTTTATTTTAACTAGGTTTGGCCTAACCATAGACCAGGTCAGGTTTACAGCTTTTTGGTTCTTTGTTCTTCATACAGTCACACAGAACTAAACAATATTGTTTTGTTGAGCCCTGAAAATATTTTACAATATGAATTATGATGACAGTCAACATAGTCATCATCCTTTTCTAAACCTTTACTTAACTGAAATATCTTCAGAGTTTTATAGGTGTAGTGATGCATCATCAGCGAAAGACATAAGTTCAAAGGATTACTCGCTGCTCTTCAGGTTGAGAATTCCTCCTTAGTCGTAGGCTCATAAAACCTTTTAAACATCCATTAGATTATCTCAGAAATGCAATGTCACCAAGCGTGACACAGGGTTGTTCTTCTTAATTCATGAAGAGTTCTAACCTCTAACCATCTCTGAGGTGGATTTCCCCATCCATCATGTGTTAGAAAGTCACAAAAAAAGGCAACGCCAAGTTCCCGTGCCGATAATGGCTACCTATTAAGCCAGCTAGGTCACATAGTGTGTCCAGTCTTAGGAAACACCTCGTTGTGATGCACATGAGAATAATCTTCCAGCCAGAGGAGTGAAATGAAATACAATAGAAAAGAACTGAGCCGGCAAAAAAAAGGTTTAAGGTAATTATACTCCATTATCCATCAGACATTTCGTGGACCGAGAGATAATGTGCACGTGTATGACAACGACGCGATCGGGACAACCATACCCTCTGTTTGACTTAATGGAGGTGCCCATTATCGGCAAATGAAAGGCTGATTTACGCCAACACTTTCTACGTTAGTGCTCAGACAATGTCTCATTATGGGGAGCATGTCTGATAACTGTGCAGGTGTTACCTCTACACACACATACGTCTGCAGATGCATTTTTCTCACTGCCTTTTTGTGTCTGTCGTTCCTCCTTTATGTCCTTGGGTTGACCTGATGCCAGTCATGTTTTTTTCCAGTGGAACTGTACACCAGCAGAAACTTTATGGGCCTCTCCTGTGTCTCTGCTGCACACTGTCTGTCAGACATCACTATGTTGGAACAAGAGACGTGAGAGAGTGGAGAGGATGAGAGGAAGAACATGCAATAAGGTGCTCAGTTTGTTTACAGCTCTGCGACACCGCCAGAGTAGTAGCACTACTGCAACCGGAGATCCCAAAATGCAGCAGGGCAACTCTGCACTGTCCCAATTTCCCACAGCCACCACGAATTGATGTGCATACGAAGAAAAGAGAAATGTTTCCTTTCCCTTTGTTCATGAGAAACAGATGCCACATCTTATGGGAAGTCATAAATTCAAATGCTTCTGGCACAATCCCTGCTACAGTTGTGTTCCTAACCAACTGTTCAGTTGCTTAAGTGACATGAGTTTTGTAGATGTAATTTTGTACTGATATTTGGAAGTTACGTTGAAAATTTGAAAGTCTTTTTTTGGTTTGTTTTTTTTAGTAATTTAGATTTTAATGACTGTCTCATTACAAACAAGAATAATTCTAAAAACAGAAAAGAGACAAGGACACTTTGCTGTTCCTTAACCCAGCAGAAGCCACCCAAAACCAATTCTCCAAGCTCTCCTTTAATTCTTTATTTTCAGTGTTTTAGGCTGTCAAAAGCAGAACAAGGGAGAATCAAAGTTGTGAACATATGTGAGACTAGGCGTTTTTTATTTTCTCTTACATCACCACCATCAACAGTGGATGTAAATCAAGTCCTTATGTCACCAACACCTTAAATTATACTTCACAGCGCATACACATATAGCAGGTCTTTATTAAAGTCAGCAGCATGCATGCACACTATAATTAAACAATTTCCATTTTCACACACACACACACACACACACACACACACACACACACACACACACACACACACGTGTACACAGTGTTAAAAACAACACTTTCAACATGTCATCTCTATTTGTTGAACAATACAGAGGATTTAGTTAATGACTGTTTTAGTCACTGGAAAAATCTACTCCACCATGTCTCAGAAGTTGAGCTCAGGTAAAGAAAACATGATTTTTATCCCTCGTCTGAGCAGATTTTCTCCGTTCTCCAGTTTTTCTCATTTCTCACATTAATGGATGTCTGCTGTAGGTCAGTGGGTCCAAAGACAGACATTCCCTCTTTGGAGAAGTGGATGCCAGAAAGAGCAAACACTGAGAATTTTAGCCAGGCCTCTGGGAATGTTAAATATGTTAAACAACTCCATATGTGTACCGAATGTACTGTAATCATTATATGTGAAATATGTGAAAGCAGTTTCTTAGAAATTCCTATGGATGACAGTGAAAAAAAAACATATCAGCAGATAAGCAAGGAACCATGATTTTGCAACCCTGCAGTTTGCCCCCAAAATGCAAACCCAACCACAGACACGCACAATCACATCCACATATATTTATGGATCTAAATATGCTGTGTTTTGAGTTGTATTCAATATCTCTATAAAAGTGCTGCTACAGACGAGAGGTCCAATTTCCTGCTTTGTTGGCTACATTGTCATTACTCAGCGGTTGTTTTGAAACGGGGCATGTCTGTAGCACTCCTCACATGAGGGATTGTGTGGATCCTCTCCAAAACATGACACACACACACACACAAACACACACACACACAACCACACACACACGCGCAAACTCAACACACATGCACAGTCACTCACTTGTGCCTCGTCACAAAGAGATCAAGCCGGACATGCTGGTGTGTGATTTACTCTGGCAACTGAAAGCCAGCGATTGGTTACTGGCGCGTTCAGATAGCAGATTGTGGTTGCTTTCAGATTTCCTCCCCCACAGCCGGCCTGTGGGGGTAGCGAACGTCTGCAGTCTCGTTTTCCTCTTTTCTTAAAATTTATTTTTAAGACTGTGGCATTAAACAGCATACAGTAGGGAGTGACAGGCCAGATGGAGGAGACAGAGGGGAAAGGTCGTGAACTCAGGCCAAGCAGGGCGAGATTACCGCCATCTGCTTTTCTTCTGACTGGACCAAATCTCATTAAATGTGGCCGAGCAACCATTCAAGGTGCAAACCACATTACAAATATAGCGTGTCAATATAATGTATGAGCAGTGATGGAAGAATTTACTTTGTTTTCTTAGATAAAACTTGGAATACCATGCTGTAATCAAGTAAACCTACAAGTGAAAGTCCTGCGTTGAAAAACTTAGCAAAACATCAAACTACTCATGTACTATGTAAAAGCTGTAGTTGGTCAAGTTGGGACTTATTTTAACTGCTTCATATACAGGTCAATCAATACAACAAGGCATCACATTGATCATATGTTTATATATGTAAAATCTTGTTGTGGTGGAGTAGAAGTCAAAGCAAATCAAATAATCACCAACTATTTTGATGATGGATTAATTGTTTGTCATTTTTTTTAAAACAAAAATGTTAAACATTCCTTGGGTCCAGCTTTTCAAATGTGAGGATTTGCTGTTTTGATTTTTCTGACAGTAAATTAAGTAGTTTTAGGTTTTGGACTGTTGGTCAGAGAAAACAAGAAAATTGAAGGCATCACATTTTTTTTTTAAACACTTCATAGGGTGAACTGAGAAATAATTAACAGATAAATCAATAATTAAAATAACTGTTAGTTGCAGCCCACTCAAGTAAAGTGCAGGAACCTAAAACAGCATTTGAGTAAATGTAGTTAATTACATTCCACCACTGTAAATGCCTTATTGCATAATCCATAATTTTTTTAAAATGTAATTTGGTCCCAGCTAAGGAGTAATACATCCCACATGTATGTAGCTGTAACTATAACAGCATTCTTTTTCCTTCTAGCAATAGTCTGCAGGGAAAACACAATTCACAGGAAATTAATAGCTAGGGATAAATTGTGGCACCACAGTATGAATGTCTGTGTAAAATACAAAAGAGCCGAGACATCCGGGAAGTGACGCCCTGAGTTTGAAAAGAATGAGCCCCACTGACAGAAACCCTCTGCAGCATGACTTGCAGTTTGCTGACTTACTATAAAATGATGAGAGTGCAGCAGGAGCATAAGCAGACAAATACAGAAACACAATGGTTGTCCTGAGGAAAGTAACAGGAAAAACAGTGAACAGGATACTGCTGTCCACCAAATTCAGCTTTCCCATTAAGAAATAACTTAGAAATTAAGACTCAGTGTCTAAGTGCATGTATACTATAAGTGTATGTCAGTGTCAGGAGAGCGCGTGTTTGCATGCTCATGCCAACGAGCAGGTTTCTGTCTTTATGTCCCCCTGTAATTATCCCATCCTCCACCAATCTGCGTGTGCAGAGTGCTGAGCCAGCTTGGACCGGGATCTGCGGCCAGTGCAGTGGGAATTTCTTTGGCACAGAGTTTCCTGGCTGACATTGGGCACGGGGACGGAAGAGCGTTGGGCGGCATTCCCAACTACTCTGGTTGAACGGATGGACAGACAGATGACAGGATTGATGGGGTAATTAAAGCTTAGCGGAGTCTTTAACTTCCACATACACACATGCTCGAACAGTGCAACAGGCAGTGCATTAGTCTATATCAAAATCCCCTGATAATCCTGTTATCAGCTCCAAGCTACAACATACACACTTCAGTCTTTCTTCCTCACTCCATCTTCCTCTTCTTTGTCTTTTCTTCCTCTTTCTCCAAACTTTCTACTATCATCATTCCTTCTTCCCAAAACCATAAATACATACAGTAAATGCTGGGTGGGGTAGAGTATAAAATGGGGGTTAAATTTGGCTCAGTATAAATCCAAATACACACTCTTGTTGCTGTGCTTGCGCACATGTTTGTGTGTGGGTGTGTGTGTATAATTACAGGTGTCAGTCTTGCTGCAGGTAATTAACGCATCAGTTGAGCAAAAAATATGATGAACAAAACAAAATATGACTTTCTTCCAGAAAGTTGCACATCTATACACTAGACCGTATATGTTCACCGAAATGATAACTCATCTGTGTGTCATTTTGTGGCTAAAAACATGTTATAATCCTGTTGGGAACTCTCTCAAATGTCAAACACACAAAAGCACCGCAAAACGCAAAACTGTGCAACAGTCAGAGTCTATTTAATTCTTAAAAAGGCTTCTAGCACATTATTGTCCTTTCACAAATCTGTGAAATCATGCAAACTGACCTGTGTAGTTATTTTCAACTAAGACCAATATACTTTTGTGACTATAATGATATGATTGTGCTGTTTTAATGTTGTTTGGAGAAAATAAACTATAATCTTTGGAAAACATATTTTCTGTCTGAAACCTGGTCCAACAGATGGCAGCCATAAACAGCTCTGTGCTTTTTAGACCAGTTAAAGAATATGTGTTCACTGGTTGGTTTTATGAGTTTGTGAACTTTTGCACCAAGCCCTCTCCTCTCTGTTCCACTTCAACTCCACTTTGGTGACAAACAAATAAATTATATATTTGCAGAGCCAGTGTATAAAAGAAAAAAAACAAGCCAAAAAAAAAATTAACAGCAAATTCATTAAAACATGCTTTGGCCAAACCAAAAGAAAGCCCTGCGATATCTTTCAACATCTGCCACCCAGAACAAACACATACTGTATATAGACACACATACATTGAGTTTTTCCTACAAGAGGACACGAAGGACTGAAAGTGCTTGACCGGAAACAGGACGTTTTATAGCCTATTTCAGTCTGTCTAAAAGAGGCAATATCAGAAATTTTAAATGGTTTGTACGTTGAACTCTGTTCACTTGGCTGTGACTAGACAGTAGTGATGAGTAAACTTTGTAAAACTTGTAAAATCCTTCCTCAAAGTGACAGCATCATAACCATGTAGATACATGCCAGTGAAGCTGTACATGGCCCTCTTCTGGTGGAAGTGTGTGCATGTGTGTGTGTGTGTGCGTGTGTGTGTGTGTGTGTGTGTGTGTGTGTGTGTATGGTTGTCTGTGAGAGAAGTCGAAAGCCTCTTATTGTTACAAGCGTACAGGAATTTGGATTCGGACAATGGAAGCTCTCTGCCAAAAATGACAGTCTCATCTTGGTGCTTGTGTAAGTGCTCGTCCTCATTACGCAGCAGTACATCCTGCCAAAACCTCAGCAGTATGGTGTAGTATGTGATGGCTATGATACACAACTTAAAAAGAGCAGTTGTGAGCAAACAGACTGCAACAGATAAAAGTGTGAGGGACACACGTCAATATTAATACCACACACACACACACACACACACACACACACACACACACACACACACACACACACACACACTTCTTCTTTTTAATCTCTATGCATCATTCTTTTACAGTAAGTATGGCTTTTGTTATATGCAATGTGTAAGTTGGTTTGGACTTGACTGGTCAGCTGGCTTTGATGTGCATCATCCATATAATAAAGGATAGTTTGAGTTTGAAAATAAAGCAAAGCCAGCTACTCTTCACTTCATTAAAAAGAGAGGAGGAGGATCATACTACCAGTGAGGTCATCACGTACCCATGATAGTGCGTCAAGCATGCACTCACTGTCATTAGAGAGCACTGGTTCCCATGGTTATTATAAGTCTATTAAATGAACAGAATTACAAGTGTTCGGTTGGTTATGGCATAATAATCGGAATAATCCACTACGTTACCAAAACCAGGAGCTGGCAAATTCTCCATAGGCTAAATGCTATCGTTAACTTTTAGTGACTAGCCTATACGAACATCACAGCATAATGCTAGGTCTGTACTATGAAAGCCACAGCAGATAAATAAAACATACAGCCACAGAACTTGCGCATAAACACTGACAAACTAAGTCAATTTGTTCATCTAAAGTCTTGAGCCATAAACCAGTTGAAACAAACTGCTGGAACTCCGTCCAGAAGTATCTATAGGTAGGTTATCAGTAGCTCATGTGCCATACCGTCCCCCATAAGGCACACGAAGGCATATGAACACTTACCGCCGCAGGCAACTCTGGTCATAACGGTCGGACAGGATTTGAGGCGAGAAAAGCTCCACACGAGTCGGTAGTGACTGATGTAACTTAACTACTGGCTTCAGCAGACATTCAGACAGTTACTACAAGGTGGAAAAAAAAGTTATGGGACTTACCGGTTTGGTGAATAAATATGGTTGAAATCAGTGTTCAGAAGCGAGCATCATCCGTTGTAGTGGAGTTGATAGGTGTAATTAAAAAACGGCGTGAGGATGGATGAAAACCACAAAGCCGGTTCACGAGGTTCCCCCTCCCGCTGTCTCTTTCTCTCTCTTTCTCTCTCTCTCTCTCTATCTCTCTCTCTCCGGCTCCTCTGTGTGTCTCTGTCCGTGTGTATGAGTGTGTGTGTGTGTGTGTGTGTGTGTGTGTGTGTGTGTGTGTGTGAAAAAGAAAAAAAAAGAAGACATAAACACTGAAGTGGCTCTGTGAGCTCACAGTGCGTCACCGCTGCAAGCTGAAACCCCCGTCACTGTGTATGTATGCGTGTGTGTAAACCCCCTCTGTCGGTTGTTGGCTTTCCTCAGCAGGTGGCTTTGGCTCACAAGCTAACGCTAGTAGCTCATAAGCTATAGATGTTATTGTATGGAGAGTCATCATAATGACCCCATAGGCTATATGGGCGCCCAAAGTGTCGAATAAATAACTTAAAATAGACGAATAAAACATTATAAAAAGATAATAAAATGATATAATACAAAATGGTTGTTCCTTTGGTCTGAATGAGCTGACAGCCAACCAGACACAGTGTTTGCCTCTGTTTCGAAAGTATTACTAGGAAAAGCACAGGTGTTCCTTATAACATTAATCATTACTCTGCTCTGTTTACGTGTCACAGTAAGATGTGACAGTGTAACAGTGAGCCAGCATGCACAATAACAGGAACCTGAAGGTGAAGCAGCTAAAGGGACTTCAGCCATCATTCACTTTAGTATTTGGGCCTGTAATTCTCCTATTGTGGCGGGTCAGAATATCGTCAGTGAAAAAGGCCTGTTGTTATGTACAACTGATTAACTATATGATGACCTACATACAGTTCATCAAAAGTGGGCTACGTACCAACAAGCCTTTGCAGGTTGCCTCTTGCAACACTCACAGGTCTGAGTCATTAAATTTTGACATTGAGAATCGTCCCTCTCATAACCTAAACAGAGGAAGCCAGTTAAATGGATGATTTGTTTAGTCTGTTAATCCATGCATACATTTCAGCAGTATTATTAACTTATTTGCTGAAATTTAACTTTCAATTATTCTTAGGATAACATACTCCTATACCAGGGTCTAGGCTAAGTATGTGTTTGAATCTAAACAGTCACTCCCAGTGTTGCCACATTGGGAAGTTTGTTGAAACTTCCTATTCCAATCATTGTTCTGTCATAGCTGTGTGATAAAAGACTTGCATGATTGGAAAAAAAAACAGGATTAAACCTTCCCCTACTTATGTAGACAGTTTTTTTTAGAGAAACACTTTAATTCTTATTATCATGGACCTTTGAAGATCATGTGTTTGACACTTGCAGTACTATGCAAGATTAAAAAGTGACATGGCTTTTTCAAATTCAAATAATATTGTTAAATCTGACACCAGTGAATGAAGGAGATTTCCACTGGCCTATGCTCCTTCCTGTGGGATGAACCAGTGAGTCAGTGTCAGTCAGTGACTCACAATATCAACCAGTCACACTGCTTAGACACAGACGAATCTCTGTGCTGCTGTCTTTACGGACTCTCTCATTCATCACAGATCCTCACTGATTAGTACATTTGAATACTGTGTGTGAATGGAAGTGGGTTGTAACTTGTGTGTGTGTGTTCATGAGAGGGGAAGGGGTATTATTTGTTTGTGCGTGTGTGTGTGTGTCCTGAATAGCCTGCATTCATACTGTTTTCCTCTATACACTGCAGGGCTATTATATCACTGTACACTTCACTGTGGATCAGTGGGTTAAAGTAAAATGAATAGTGGAGTGACACTGACGCGTGCTGGTAAACACACATTGTAGGTGAGGATGGCGTCATATTAATAATTAATGAAAATCCTGGTCTTCAGCAGACTGCCTTGGCCTTCTTTTAGTATTCATTTTTAGGAGCACCACATGAAAGATCCAAGGTTGTTTCCACTCGATTTTAAGGAAATGAGTGTGCCTACATAAGGTTGTGTCTTACTTTGAGTTCTTGCTACCAGCAGTGACACTAGTTTAAGTTGGCAAAAGGAGGGCTGCAGCAAATGATTATCTCTCTTCTCAGTTAATTAGCTGATTTATTTTTACTTGTTTAATAGTCTATTCATAAAATAGTGGGAAAATACCCATCAAGGTAATCATCTTTGACTTCTTCTCAAAATATTTAAATAAATTGTTAAATAAATAACAATGAATTATAAAAAATTGTTCCTGAGTCATTTTCTTTTGATTGATTAATCCATGATTCTACTAACAGTTTAAGCTCTTACTCCATTGCTCCCCATAGTCATGGTTTCTTCCACAGTACCTACATGTAAGTACCAGTAGGAACCATGAAGTTTTTTATTAGTACCAGATCCATGCAACAAAATTACACTGTAAATCATGAGCTGTGGTGTAAAGTGTCACCAAACTTAATTTGTTGTATTTTGTAACTTTTAAGTGACCTACACCTCGCCAGCTGAAGAAAGAAGAACAGGTATAAAATGGCACCAGTGAACTGATTTAATTACAAAGAGGAACCCACAGTGACAAAACAAGAACAGCTACTTACAGGAAGAAACTCTTGATAGACTTGATAGACTGTCACCATGACAACCGCAAGATGTCAACCAAAGCCAGAGATAAACAGAGTTATGATCAGGTGGTTGTTTTTCTTCCTGTTGACGTCTGTAACAGGGAAAACGTCAACATCACAAAACTCAATCTTTCAGTCAGCCTGAGCACAAGAGAGGCCATCTTGTCTTCTTCTGGAAAGATCTATGACAGTTATAATTTAAACATGACTGACAACGCATGCCAGAGGGAGGGGAAAAATACAAACAAAAACAAACCTTACACAAATATATAAAAATATGCCATTAGATTCATATCAACAATTGAGGACCGTGGGTGCACTATTTACAGAAAAAAAGGCAATTTATACCAATATTTACAACAATAAAGACTTTGTTCACATATGGGCACGAGGAGGTTGCTGGAAGTGATGATAGGATGAGTTTGACGTGATGGTGAAAATTGAGCATGAATCTTCTGTTTTCTTGGCACACAACATGCTTCATTCTCTCAATCCTGGTCAAATTAGCATTGAGTTTTACTTCATATCTAATACGCAGTGTGTTTGCGTGTGTGTGTGTGCATGCTTGTATGAAGAGAGTCTAAGCTGATACACATGGGGTCAAAACCTACAATGCAACTGTTGAAAATATGATTATTCAGTCATTTTTACTTATGTGACTACTGAGGAAATGTAAAGTACAAAATATAAATGTAAAGTATATTCTTAAGGCAGATTTTTAAAGAAAATCGAACTTTCTGAATCAGCCGAATTGAAAGTTATTGACTCCAACTATGGCAACACTTTAAGAAAAACATGAACAGAGCCATCACACTAAACAGTTTTCAGCCCAGGTCCAGGACTGGTCATGGAGCTATGACCCTTTTTTGCTGCTCAACTCCATTTTAGAAATGCGCTGGTACCAGCAGAAATAACACACAGATGTTTCACTGTTCACAGAAAATATACTAACTCCATTCTGCAGAGAGCTCTCCATTGCTCTACGCCCAGCATAGATATACAGCATGGGTAACTTGGCAGCTCTTGGCACTGAGAACACAAACATGAACTTTGCTGTGAATCATACGGAACATTAAAAACACTTACATTTGCTACCTTGACATTACGTAGACATAGTTTGACATTTTGGGTCATAATCATATTTGTTTTCTTGACAAGAGCAGGGTAAGATACCACTTTCAAGTCTGTAAGGTAAATAAAAAGCTACCACCAGGAGACTGTTAGATTAGCTTAAACAACGCTCCAGGAAAGTCATTAGAGTCTGTCAGGAAATAGTAACAGTACAACCCCTCATAAAACTACAGTGTTGTTTTTACATTATGGGTTTTATGATGATTTATGATAATTAATTAGTTTTAAAGGTGTTGGTAGGTGGTTTTCACCTTGCTTTCTCCCCATTTCCAGTAGTTGTATTGAGTTAAGGTAACCATATCCTGGCTGTAGCTAAACAATTATCAAACAAACATGAGTGGTATCAATTGTGTTATCTCTAGACAAGAAACCAAATGAGTGTATTTCCCAAACTGTTCCTTAAAGTTTGCTAAATTTCTCAAACTTTCCTCTGCTGTATTCTTCACATGCTACCACAGGCTAACTGGAATTTTGCCTCAATTGTGGGCAGAAAATCACAAACAAGCTCCTTTTTCCTTATACTACTTATAACAGAGCACTTATGGAGTGTCCACAGATACAGGTCGTTCGACTTTTACACTTTCAGAGGCAGAGAGCTCACTAGATAGTTAGCAGCTATCACAATGACCAGCTAATCCTCTTAACTGTTAGCTCTGCTCACAGTGGGAGAGTTAATCCTATGTGGATGCATTTGGAAGTGGGAAAGCTGAGGTGAAGTGCCCAGATGGCTGGTTAAGGTGCAATGAGGTTTTGTAAGCTTGGAGGGATCAAAGACAATCACTGCTTAGCCCCACAGCCCGAGGCTAGGGTGTGTGTGTGTGTGTGTGTGCACGCAAGGACAAGTCAGAGTCATCCTTCTTTTCCACAGGCATCTGCTGTGAGTCGAAGGAGAGTGTGTGTGTGTGTGTGTGTGTGTGTGTGTGTGTGTGTGTGTTAGTGTGTTAGTGTGTAACTGGCTTAACTTTTAGCCCTCTGAAGGCACGTGCTGGTGCTCAGCGTTTGTCCTTCTGACCTACTCTTTCTTATGCACTCTCAACAATCAATACTGAAATCTGTGTTTGTGTGCGTCTGTCCATAGGGGTGTAACAAAACATGCTACAATTCATGTAACAAAAATGCCACAATACGCACCACTGAGCTGAAAAACAACTGAAATATTAAACAGATCTTAACATTTGGCACGCAAACAGGAAATAGAGTGAGTGCGTTCTCTGTCAGTCCAACAGCTGAGTTCAGAAACAATGTGAAAGTGAATTTTGGAATTGATTTGACAGCTGGATGATTTGCAGTCTGGTATGTTTTGTAGTGATGAAAATATTTCCTTCAGACCCTCACTTTTCTGATCCCCTCTCTCTACGTTTATGGAGTCATACCACTCCAAAACAAGAACCCTGTATTGTGCATCAAAGCATGAGTGGACTATATAGTTACACCCCTAGTGTGCATGTACTGTATGTCCGCTGAGGCCAAACTATGCTGGTTTATCTTTTCTGGTAATCAAGCCAGGACTTCCTTGTTCTTCAAAACAAAAAAGAAAAAGTGAAAGCTGCATCTTCTATAAATTAAGTGCTGTAAAAGAAGGCGCTAAAATCAAAACCATAAATACTGTACATAACTATCTTTATCTGCTACCACAGCCTAGCGTCACTTCTGCTATAGAAATCAGCAACAACCAGTCCTGATTTCCCTCCTGACAGAATGCTCAATAAATTGAAATTTCATGGCAAAAGAAATCTCTTCAGATCCCTTAGTGTCAAAACTTTAACACATTCAAGGCTTCACATAGTCATGTTTAGGAGGAATGTGTCCAATGCACCTTTTTCTACCAGTAGTGGGACACTGCTTCAAAATTGAAAAATTAAATAAGAAAAAAAAGATACAATGTGATTATCTGTGGAAAACACACATTTATGTTTTTCACAAATGTCCTCTGATTCAGCGAGTGAAGGTTGTGCATTAATGTATGTGACTGTATGCATGTGATTATAGTCTTGTTAGATACCCTTGCCATATATTGCACTTAAATGATGCTCTCACTCACTCTCCCCTCTACAGGAGAAAAGATTATTTAGGTGGTCTCATATTTATAAGCAATGATCGTGGAGTAGATATTATTACATCCCTACTGGGGCCAGAAAGCCTGCCATCAGGGGTTGTTGTTTAGCCCTGGCCAGTCGGGTTTAAAGAGCAAAATTTGTCGTCCTTTACTCCTTTAGAGGCTCACAGACGTGAAAGACTGAGCCACTGTGCTAAGCTTGAACTCTAATAAACACTAACTCAGAATACCCATCAAAGTACAGTCTGTGTTGGTATGTTTCATTCATAGATATTCATATATTTTGTCATGACATCTTCCTCTGATCTTCAGAAGGCTTTTTGTCTGAAGTTCAGGTTAAGATGACGTGATGATGGAGTAAAGAGCTGATGTCCAAGTCCAAAACAACCCAAAGAAAAATGTCAAAGAACAATTACATGCTTCACTCATGTTGAAGTTCACTTAAATGTCCTCCCGTGCAATGATATTCTGGAGAGTCCAAGTCCTCGTCTGTCTCCTTCCTTCACTTGTTCTCAGTCCGAACATGTGACCACCTGTGAAAGTTTGGAAACGTCATTATTTCATTCTTCTCTTCTCTGAATTCTGTTTCTGTCAGTCAAGACTTGAGTGTAAAAGCGCGTTTCTAGACGATACTTGCAGATGCCGAAAAACGAAATACGCACGCACAGACGCCACTCAGTGAGGAACAACGCACACCATCAGAAACATTAACACAAGAAAACTGGGTTTGAAGTGATCATATTCATTTGTAAGTTCAGGAGGGAGTTGACAGCCATATTATGCACATAGAGACTGTCGGACTGAGCAGAAGACCAAAACAACAACACCAAAAAGTGAGAAGTCCGCTGAGGGAAAAGGACAGGAACTTGTGAGCAGTTCTCAGCTAGAGGGAGGTGGGGGTTGGTTGTTAAAAACTGGGATCAATTGTCTCAGACCCTCCAAAGCAAAAGATGGTTGGTACTGTCGTCCCGTCCGACTGTTTCACTGCTATTGGTCAGTCTGAAATCCTCATAGCCATCACCGCCAGATATTACTAGATGATTTGTTTTTGGAGGGATGTGGGCGGAGGCCCTGCGACGCGCAGAGTCACGCCTTTGGAGGTTCCCATCAACTGTGCTGCCACTCTGGTTGCCTAAGAAAGAGAGAACGGGTTAAAGGTCGAGAAAGGTTCAGCTTTCTGCAGCAAAGGTAGAAAAATGCATATGTGTAGACAGGTGCACATTAATAAAGTTTTTAAACACCAGTGCGTAGGCCAGTGATGTATAAATTATTGATTGCAAACAAAATGTCTGAAAAGGCAGTAAAAACCTGTGGAGTCAGTTGTTGGAGGAGGGAAGTTCATGTCAAATCCTTCTGGTAGTTCGATTGATGTCAGGAACCGAACATGGCCCGTGTGTCCGTGAGCCGAGCCCATCGGCATGAGGGGAGATTTCAGTGTTCCAGCCCCAGTTCCTGAGCTCACCGCTGGGATTGCCAATGTAAGAACCACCCCTGTGGAAGAACACTGTCTTGAAATATGCTTTGTTTTTGAATCCAAGGAGTAATTTAAAACATTTCCTCAGAACCACGTTATACAGACATCACAGGCAAAATACACTTTTGTTACTAACAAGACAACATTTAAAAGCCTTGTCATTTGCTGTTTTTTAATCAACATTTTCCTGAGCAAAAATAAACACTAAATATTTTTGAATGTGTATAGCATATGAGTTTTTTAATACTGTTTGCACGTGAATGTACCATCAAATCGTTGCCCACGTCTGATTTAACAATGAAATGGATGGATTTATGGATTTGTGGATCTATGGATTTATTAGACTAAGAAGTGTGTTTTTACCTGCACTTGTGCCAATCCACAGCAGATCCTTACAGGCCAGCAACGCTGTGATTCTCAGACAGGCGGCTTTGTGCTGCCTGATGATCGCATCGGCACCTGAATAGAGAAGGAGAATAGGGAGCGTTGGATGGGGCGAAAAGGAGAGTGATGGGATGTGTGAAAGTGAGAGAAAGGGACAGGGTGGTAGGACATTGGAAAGAGAGGTGAAATTTTAAATTTAAGGAGTACTTCCTGCATATGAGCTGACATCTGTAATCAAAATAATACCAACAATTTTTCTGTATAGTTGCCTAATCCTGGGGTTTTCTGTGTGCTCATATACAGTCGATACATATGCTTATCACTGTGCATTTTCTGCCTATACAGAGCTCTACCACGTATATCCGCATGTTTATGTATGCACCTACAACCCCGTATCTGTGCTCATATTCCTCACGTGTATTTACCTGCGAGCATCTTGTGCACTGCAGGCGCCACGTCCACCTCTGTCAGGCTCTCCCAGGTCTGAGCGTGGTACAGTTTGACCTGTGCACTGCCCTGCAACGCCAGCCACACACCCTGACCGTAGGCCACCATACACGTCACACATCGACTGCTGTCAGTGCCCACCTGGAAGCAGTGCTGTGAGGAAGGATGAAAGAGAGAGATGGAAGGAAGAAGTGTTATACTCACTCATCTGTCAGTGTGTGTGTGTACATTTTATTCCACCACAGCTTTTAGGTCAAACTGTGTGTTCATACTACCAATCTACCCGTTCTTACCTCTTGTACCAGTGTAGCTGTGTTGATAATAAGGACTCTGTTCTGTGAGCCACACCAAAGCTTCCCTCCCACAGGAACCATTTTGGTAACAGGACTAGTGGGCATGCCCAAAACTAACGTCTGAGAGGACTGAGGATCCCAGAAACTACCTGCAGAGTGACATTGACATTAAAGGGGATTAAAAAAAGAAAAAAATATAGAGAAAACAATATAACAGATATTGCTTTTCAAGTTACAACCCACGTTTCACATTAAAAAAAATTACAGCATCTGATCCTTAACAGAGCTGCTGAATTGTCTTTGTAGTTGATGGGGGGTTATAAAGTAACTTCACAACACACCTGATGTGCGGAAATCTTTATTGAGATAGATGATGGTTACAAGACATCTGTCTTTACATGATTATGTCATTATTTTGAACCCCTCACTCCCAATGTGTGCAGACTAGAGAGGATGTAAGATATTGAAGATTTGAACAAAATGTTATGATGAAGTTAAACTAAAAGCACTTTATGTAAAAAACAACTGTAGCTGAGTGTTTTTCATACTCTGCCTAATGCCAGTCACGTCCACACTTACCTGCTTCTCTCTGATAGACAATCACCTCTCCATTGGCCAAGGACACAAACACTTTGTTGTCCAAATACCTGAAGGAGGAAAAAATAAAATAGAAATATTTAATTAGAAATACAACACATTTGAAGCCAGCTGCATAAAATGCCTTCTCATCCATTTTCCCTTCCAATGTCACTCATTCTGCATTTTTAAGTGTCTACTTCAGCTTCATAATGTATTTATGTAATTCAAAGCAACAAACGTGACCAAAAAGGCAGACTCACAGTATACAGAGGATGGACGCTGAGTGTTGCATCTTCATGCTGTTTTTACGGTTGCGGATGTTGTCCGAGGACTGGTACACATGGATGCTAACAGAAACAGAAGCATGAAGAGTATAGTGTCAACTCTGGTGATGAATTTGCAACAAGCAAGGAAGTTATTTCCACACAGACAAATGTTCATTTGTGAGTGCATATCTGTAGGTTTGATGATATGTTCACTGGAAACTTTTGGTGATTTGGGTTGAAGGTTTGCAAGACTTTTGACTGGGCAAATCAAATGACTTGAGTTTGCATGTGTTGCTATACCACACACCATCCATCCTCTGTGCCCAGCCACACTGAGCTCTGGTAGGCCTCGGGGTCAATGCTGAGCAGGTCCTCCAGACTCGCCCTGGTGAAAGAGCCCCGGGAGGAACGACGCATGGCGCGGCCGTCCATGGGGCTCTCTGTCTGGGCTCGACTTCCTCCACCGACCCCTAACATCCCAGGAGCTCCATAAGAGCTCGCCACTGGGAACTCCTGTTCCTCCTCACTGCTGGTGGTCTCTGTGGCCATGTCCTTGGAGCCTGGACCCTCATCATCTTAAAGAGAAATAAAGAGTGTGAGGGCCTCAGAGAGGCTGTGAGGGCGGTGTGTGTGTGTGTGTGTGTGTGTGTGTGTGTGTGTGTGTGTGTGTGTGTGTGTGTGTGTGTGTGTGTGCATGATGTTTTTTTTTACTCACTGCCATAGCTGGATGAGATGGTGGAGTGACTGGCCTGACTCTGTAGAGTGGAAGAAGGACTGGGTGAATCCTCGTCATCTGTGTCATCGCTGTCAAACGGTACAAGCTCCGCCCCTGGTCCTGGAAACAGTCAATTAGTTGATCAGTTGACATATGAACTCTTGCTGCTTCTCATGTTGTAAAAACCTATATGGACAAACCTGTAGGCCGCTCTGTCAGCTCAAGAGATGAATGAGAGATAGATATATGGAGCTGCTGACCAGGTGGTCTGGAGGTAGGGGCGGGGTTGGGCTCTGATCCGCGCTCCCTGAGAGTGAAGAGTGGTCGGTTAATGGCTTTTTGAGACTTTGAAAACAGACTTTTGAAACGCTGTGCAGCACATGGGAGGGGAATATGAGAAACAGGGGTCTAAATTATAACTTCAGTTTGAATCACAAATTCAAACACAAATAACTCAGACCTTTGTTAATTCAAAGTGTACCTGTGTATCTGTGTTGCTGCAAGTGTGTGTGTGTGTGTGTGTGGGTGTGTGTGTGTGTGTGTTTGTGTGTGTGTGTGTCCACTAACCTTCCCTTGAGTCCTGGTACGGCAGCAATGCAGATGATCCTCGCTGAGCAGACAGCGATACAGGCCTCTACTGTGGGCTCATCTTTGATATTCAGCAGACACACCTGCAGAGGAAGCATCATCATCACATCAGACTGTTGCAAAATTCATATAATGTGTTTTCTCCTCCAGAAAACACGGAATAATCCCTTATGCAGAACTGTCCTCACCTGTCCCACGTATCCATCACTGTTACACACCCACACTTCACAGCCGCTGTCGGGACAGCTGTGGCTGGGAGAGGCACATGAAAACTGGAGACAAGCAACAAAATATGAGAGGAGATGACTATTGTGAGGACAGATTTGTCTACATGTGTGAACTTACTTGATTTAAATGACAGACATAAATCATGACAATAGATATTCCATGTTGCCCTCACCTGCATTCCACTACGTGTCTTCATTATAGGAATTGCCTTCAGAAACTCTGGGTCCCACTGGTCTTTATTCATTGCTAAAAAAAAAAAAAAATACAAATAGAAACTTAGCCTGCTTAAATAAAGTAGCTCTATGCCTAATGAATCCTTTTCAGAATCAATAACAATAAAATAATAATTATAGCATTAAAAATGTAATTAATGCAACACATTTTTGTCTAAGGAAATTACTACTCTCTCCACACACACACCACCCTCACAGCCTCTCTCCGTCTTATTTGCAGGCTACAGAATAATCAAAAATATTTTGTCTCATAATAAAGCTTTTTCACTGACCTAGTTTCTTCTTTGCTTCCTCAAACGCCTGTTCGAAGTTGGAGCGAGCGTCAGGTGAGGTAAACTCAAAGACAAAGGTGCTCTCAGCGGAGGCTGTGGTGAACTCCAGCTTTGTGGGCAGGAAGGTCATACTGAAGGCCAAAGACTGTTTCTCTGACAGCTCCCTGTGAACTGACGCCATCAGATCCTTTATCACCTCGTCTAGGGACTGAGAGAAATGGAAATGAATAAGAACAAACAAAAGACGAAAAAAAGAATTACTCAACGATCAGTCTATCTTTGTAGTTCCTGTTGTTGCGCTTGTGCTGTGAGTATCTAGGACTGAATATTTAGATGGACTGGTGTACACAAGGAAGGAGGAGAGGTTAAAAAAAATGACAGTGAACACAGAAAAGAAGATGAGAGTTAGTAAAGGCTTATGAAATGCTGGACTGCTTTATGGTTAACAGGAACACTGTTTGAGAGAACAAAAGACCAAGAAAGAGCAAAAGTCAACAATTTATTCTTGTGTGCAAACAAGGTGACAGGTAGAGGCACCAAAGGAGGAAGATTTAAGACAAAAAACAGTGATGCTCAAACACGTAGCTGCTGTTTGCATGTGCGTGTTGGCACACAGTACCTGGTGTGGGAAGCTGAGGGTCTCAGACAGCTTGCTGATCTGACCCAGCGTGCTGAGATCCTCATCTAGTCGACTAATCATCTTCTGAATGCTCTCCTTGTTTGTTGCCTGGGTGGAGCCTGGTGCAGGGAAGAACAAACAGGGAACCATACAACAGTTACATGAAATACTATTTTCAGAGTTTAGCTCAAAAGGGTTTCATTTCCTTTTTATACTGATAAATGAACCAACAGTGAGGTCGAAATGACAAACCAAATTTTCATACAGAAATTTGATAGAGGAGACCTAGAAAAAATATACTGGTGGCTAATTAGTGATGCATATGTGTGCAAAAAGAGTGTATGTCACAAATGTTGTGTTATTGTATTTGGAACTACACACAGTTATTTAACACATGCAGAAAAGGGCCATGTGCAATAAACTATTAATTCACTTAAGAAAAAAAAAAACATAAATGACAACATTGCAGTTTCCTGATTGACCCCATGCCATCAGCAGTACATGATCTCAACACAGTCTTACTTTTCACCACCTCTACGTCTTCTAGAGGAAGTTTCCAAAGGAACTTGTATTTACTGGAAGTATCAATGACACTCGCAGCAGAGTATCTGAGAGGGAGAGAGAGAGCAGCAGAGGAAGAGATGGAAAGAAAGAAAGAAAGAAAGTGATGGAGAAAAAAGGTGAACATCAAGGCAAATTTTGTCATTTGTAAAAAACATTGTCCGTATATCTTTTGTTGAACACCAGGGGGCACAGTTGGGTTTGGAAGCTGTATTATGACAGCCTCTGTGTGTGTGTGTGTGTGAGTGTGTGTGTGTGTATGTGTGTGTGTGTGTGTGTGTGTGTGTGTGTGTGTTACACACAAGCTCATGGAGCTGCGTCTTAATGAGCCAGACTTCCTCTTGAGAGTGGTGCAGATGATCAGATCACTGAAGAGGAAGAGAGAACGGTCCTTCTTCCCACCCACTGTCTTCTACAGAGAGAAAGAAAAGAGGAATAGCTGTGAATGTTTTGACACGTTATTGATTAATAAAAAAATTCAGATACATACAATATTATTACATTTACTACTAAATTTGTGGGGAAGGTAGTAAATATGTAGGAGGACAGTTCATAATGCTGTTCTGTTATTTTGACCTATGTTTCATGAAGTGGCATTTTAAAATGATGCCACCACTTTAGGTTACTTTATTACAAACATTTGCTGAGTATTTCTTACCGCCTCCATGACCATTTCCTGTCTCAAGAACTTCCTTTGGGGATTCAGAATCTAACGCAAAGACACAGAGAGAAAGGTCTTTATCATTTAATAGAAAAAAAACAAACTGTTGCTGTCTCATTCTGTCTCATTCTTTTAAGATGTTGTATAAAACCCGTGAGCACAAGTCAAACATCGGAAAAACAGTTTCTTTGTTCTTGATTGTTTCTTCTGGGACAGATGACTTTAATGAGACCTGCAGAACAATGTAGAGGTTAGAGCTGAAACGGATAGTTAACCAGTCAGCAACCAACTGAAAACGAATTACTAACTGTCTTGATTGATGATCACTTTTTCGGGCAAAAATACCAAAAATGCTCTTGATGCAGCTTCTCAGTTATGAAATTTTCTCCCTTTTCTCATCATATATGATAATGAGCTTAATATTTCTAGATCTAAAATGTCAAACAGGGGCGTCGTGTGGCGTAGTGGTCTAAGCAGGCGCTCCATGTGTAGAGGCTACAGTCCTCGCTGCAGCTGGCCCCGGTTCGAGTCCCGCATCGGACGGCCTTTACTGCATGTCATTCCCCCTCTCTGCCTCCCCATTTCCTGTCTCTCTACTATCCTGTCCAATAAAGGCATAAAAAGCCCAAAAAATATACTTTAAAATGTCAAACAGACAAAACAAGATATCTGAAAGCATAATGGATGTCAGGAAATCGTGAAATCAGGAAATGCAGCCCTAACAGTTTAAAAGGCAAATATCACCTACAAACATAGATTTATCTTAGTAATACACACTGTATAATAAATATCTCACATGTTCGACTCCCTCTATGTGCGCCTCAATCTCCTGAATGACCCTGGTCTCCCTCTCTGCCTCCTCAGCGGAGCGACGTCCCTTGTTAATCTTCTCAGCCAAGCGCTTGATGTCCCTCTGGGCGTCCAGTAGGAACGCGTGGTCTGGGTGATCCTCTGGGGTGTGCTTGAGCAGGTCCTGCGTGAAAAACAACACTGTGTGTTAATCAAACTTTAAACTAATTTTGTTGTCACTAAACACAGCATAAGGCTACTTTCAGTATATAGAAAGTAGGTAGTTATACTTTGAGATATGTCACCTTAACCAGCAGCTCATATCGAGGAATCCTTTGCACTGGCTTAATCATCAGATCACCCAGAGCCTGCTTCTCCTTGTTCTCACGCATGTTTTGCTGAGGGAGTGAAGGAAGGAAGAAGAAGAGTATAGATATGAGAGAGTGTCAGAGAGTAACTTGAGATTCACCTAACAAGACGATTGACTGCACAAGCAGATCAGTGCTGCACTTCATGTCTCCACCAGATGGCAAAGTGGTTCCACAGTGAAAACCCTACCTGGCACGAAACTCTATGGTTGTAAACTGAGAACAGGATGAGGACATGACAGGTTTTTGTGGTGCCTGATAACATTTTTGTATCTGAGCTCTGAGATACTGGCACACCACAGTGGTTTCACTGGACACATGGCTAAAATATCCACAGGTTTTAAAGATAAATTATCTGGTTGAATTGGTTTAAAGAGATGGTTTCAAGAACAATTATTTGTCTATACTTTCAGATTAGGAAATGGAGTGAAGATAAAAAAAGCTATAAAATTCAGAGTAAGACAGATGTTTCTCAGATTAAATTTGTTACCATTTGATTTTGAAATGAGAGTTTAATGAAAGTTAAACAGTATGTGTTTTCATTTTGATCAATAGTGTAAAATCATTTGACATGTATATAACACACAATTCTTGATTCATAAGGTGGATCCATAACTTTAGTGTGAGAACAATTAAGTGTCTCTCTTTCTAAGACAAAAACTCCAGCTGGAATACCAGAATGGACAAAGAGGGGGAGGAAGACAGGAAGCGCGCACATGCATGCACGCACACAGACAGACACGCACGCACACACACACACACACACACTTAACTTATAGAGATACCAAAGTAAATAGTGGGTACAAACTCTTGGCAAGTCAGCAGACTCTTTCTAGTTTTCCAAACAAACATATAAGAGCAATTGCTCAGACAAAACCAGACATCCTGTGTTTCAGTCCAACACTCACCTCCAGGAACTTGTGAAACGCTGGCTTGGCCTCCTTGGCAATCCTTACAGCATCTTTGGCGTTGAGAAAGTTGTCTATGTATGCTGAATACATATTAGCTAGGGTATCTTTGGAAAACTGGAGAGAGGGGAAGAAAAGGACATTTAAGTTAAGTTGTGTTTAATTTTGTTAAAATGAGTCTAAAAGCAGACGTTTTTGTTCGCAGAAAAATAAAATAATCCTGGTCAAAACTGGAGCAGTTATGTACTATCTGTGGCTGATATCTCGAACTTGATAGTAAAACTGATGATGGCGTTCATTATGGTAGATATCTCCAGTAAATCAGAATTTTATTCTTTAATAGTGATCTCTGGGAAGTGACCAAACAAGCAATATGATTACATGGCTACCAGAGCGGAAACATTTAGTTGATTGACAGAAAATAATGAGCAAGCATGCCAAACATTTCACCCTGTTTAATATCTTTTTAAATTTAATATATTTGAGATTTGGACTATTGGTTGGTTGAGAAAAAACAGACATGAACATGTCAACCTTCATAAACAATGATGATTCAATTAATCAAACAAGTCTAATATTCTATTTTCGCGATAGCTCTGAGGCAGTACAAAGCACACATTCATTTACATTCTACTGTTTTCTTTCCATTCCACACATTTCCACTTAATGGTCGTTTGATTCTTCTTTAAAGAGTAATTTAACACCAAATCCACTTTTTGAGTTAGTAAATTACGTGTGCAGTCACTTTATCAGTCACTATTATCTATTGATCCTGATTTATAGTTTTATTTTCCTTTTTTCCAGAGAAGATTCAGCAATTCTGTACACTTGACTCCAAAAAAAAAGTCTCAAATCTACAGTGTAACCTGGGACTTGCCCCAAAGCCATGCTCATAATGATAATGCTAACATGCTGATGAAATTTTCTGTCCTAGTTTAGCATGTTAGCATGCTAACGGTTGCTAATTAGCAGTAAACACAAATGAAAATGATTGATTATAATAGCTGCAAGATATTCCAAACTTGGTGTAAACAATACTCTATTTTAAAATATGTTACAAGATAATTAACTTCCTACCAACACACCGAAATAACCTGTTTCAGGATAAAGATTTCCCAGGTAAATTGTTGCATTTGCTTAAACAACCAGGAAAAGCAACTACAAACTAATAGCTGTTGAACAAACAATAGAGAGGTATCACTACGTTGCTATTTTGGTACATTTTAAGCTGTGCTCAACAGTTGACATGTAGCACAAACTGTACTTTTTACTGTATAATCATAATAACAACAAAGGTGAGCTGTATTTGGAGAGATCACCAAAGAAACCTTGCTGTAACTGGTTTTCAGTGTGTTTAGGCTGGCACTAGAAAAGATTAGTCTTTCTGTCCATCTCTCTTTTTTCATTTGCTCTCTAAAAAACACATACTAACAGAAACGCACACATGAACACACATGGATGAATCACCCTGTCCTGGTTTCGTTTCACCAATAGAGGGCAGAGAGAGATACTGTCAGAGATGGGGAAAAAAGACAGTAGAGGCACGGACAGACATAAGGCACAGTGTGGCACCTTATTTGACGTCACATATTAACCGGCTTTCTACCCTCTCATGAAATAACCCGACCCTCTTCTGTTCCTCACTGCCTTTCTCTTTCACGCATTTCCCAGTGTCCTCTCTGCTCTCTCCATCCTTCTCAGTCTCACAGAGAAATAAGATCTGTGGATAATGTGAGGATTAGTCCCAGCAGAGGACAGAAATGGCAGAAAGAAGAGGATTTTACACCAGTTATAAAAACTGACACTTAATGTTCTTATGTTCTCAATGTTCTTCTCGCTAAAGATTTTTCTCTCAATATATTTCTCACTGGTGTGCTCTTCAATTAACAAGGTGTCAAAGAAGAATTGTCCACTTGGACTCAAGAACAAACTGATTAGATTTTGGTGGTCGAAGGTCACGTCACAGTGACCTTACAAAACATTTTTTGTGTGAACGACATATGTGAATGAACTGTGTGAATGGTTTGTGAATGAAATATCTCCATAACGCCTTGAGGGAACTTCTTCAAATTTGGTACAAATGTTCACTTGGACTCAAGGACAAACTGCTTAGATTTTGGTTGTCAAACGTCAGGGTTAGTTATATATATCGTTTTCTTGTTTGATGTTTTTATCCATGATTTTATGGTTTTATTTATTTCCTATGTTCTGTTGCCAGCCTTGGTTCATCAGGACGAGAGCATTGTAAATTCCAGGATTTTATGGATAAGTAAAATGAACCTTGAACCTTCAGTGCCCTTCTCAGCCATGATAAATGTTGCTGGACTGTGCTTCACAACACCACACACAATAATGTAAATAAGTCTAGTTCTTAAGTCTGAACTACATTTTATTTTATAAATATATATTAAGAGATTGTCAATAAACAAATCAAATACAAATTATTTTAATTGTGCAGTGTACATCTGCATATCAAAATCACTGAAATATTTTTTTCATAGTCTGGGAGAGGGACTCAATGACGCATATCAATACATTAAAACAGCCATGCAACATATTTTAGATCAAGATTTTATGAATATGTAAATACAAAAAAAAGCTAGTTTATTCCAGGATGCTTGAGGAGCTGAAAGTAGATTACGTATATGTTTTTGGGAGGGAAGGAGGTCATGAAACGATTTATGTTGATAGAGCACTGCATGAGCAGAGAGATAGGATAGTAGGAAGATTTTCTATGCTGAAGTCTAAATCATAAACAAGCAGAGTCAAGAGTCAGTGTTACGAAATACCTCTATTGTAATATTTTCCACAAATGTAGAGAGATTTACTGCTGCTGGTCAGACAAATCTGCTACAGATGCTGGCACAGACACATTTCCCACAAATCATAACAGCGTCTGCCACTATAAACAGTGAAGACCTGAACAAAACACTCTGCCCCGTGTGAGGCTCGAACTCACGACCTTCAGATTATGAGACTGACGCGCTGCCTACTGCGCCAACGAGGCCTGAAACACACTCTCACTACTGCAGCTTTAAGAGCTGCAGCAGCAGAAAAGGAAGGGGGGTAGACAGGGAGAGGAGTGGGGGAGGGAGGCTCAGTCTGAGCTGTGTGAAGGATTTGCAACCGCTTCAGCTGAACAGGAAAAACACCCACTACTCTAACCTCCCTACTTCCACTACTTGCATCTCCCATTATAATCTTCTGTATTCTATCCATTTTTAAATTTTCTTATCTTTAAAGGCAAACCCTCCCCTAGAAACAAATATCACACAACAGTTTATCTAATATGAAGCCTATATCTCAGGAGGTATAAATTCAAAACATTACGATGTTTAAATTTGTAGTTCTTTGCCTCAGCCTGCTTCATCTACTTCTATTTCACTTTGTGGTTTCTTTCATTTTCCACATTGTCTTTGTGAGAATCAGGAAGAATCTTTCACTCAAGCTGAGAGTGATAACAATAGCATTAGCATAGCAAGAGAGTGAAGGCTTTCCCAGTCAATAAAAAACTAAACCTGTAGCTACATTGCATTTTGGTCAACTGGGGAAAGTGGAAATTGCCATCTGAGCTTCTTTTATATCAACTTTCTGTCTGTGTTTGTTGAAAGTCAGTGTGAAACTGTCAGCCTGGATAGAAACTCTTCTCTCTGTTATTCTCAAGGAACATAACCTGACATTTAGCTCGACACTGGTGCTTTAGAGCAATGTTTTTCAAAGTCTACGTTTAGAGCCAACCTCAGGTCATGGGAAATTTGAAATGGGTCGCCGAGAGGTCAGCGGGAAAACAAAATATTAAACTAGTGTTGCCAACTATAGACCATCTCTTAATAAAACAGCTTCCCTCCAGTCTGCCCTGATGTCTGTAATGCTTTTAAGGACTGTTTATTCATTAGAGCTCTAGTCTACAGCAAAATAGATGATTTTATGTCCTATGTGGAGAGGTACTTTACTGCAGCACCACTGTAGTTCAGAAAAATTCAAGACAAACTTACAGCAATTATACATTTTGGAATTAAACTTTAAAATAAGTACGTGAAAATGTTAAAGGTTTTAATGGTTTGCTGCTGTTTGAAGGATGAGGTGTACGGATCGGTGGACTGAATACCTCTGATAATTAGTTTGTGTTATTTTGCTGAGTGATTCTAGCTACCGCTATAAAACTCTCACATTGTAGAATACAAATTTCTCTCTCACACACTCAGGCGTTATTGTTCTCAAGACAGAGGCTGTTCAGAGAAGTTCAGGGGATCACTGCTCGCTGGTAGAGGTTAAGAATCTCACACTGTCAGTCTACATTCTGCGTACAGGAGCTAACAATGCAAATGTTCTGATTACATTCCTACAGCACAAAGAGGATATCACCACTAGAGCCTGACAGATACTGGATTTTTGAGGCTGATATTTGACATGACACAATATATATTTATATTCTTTAACATAAATAAATAAACATATCCTTTTTTAATAAAATCCCCTACATTTTGTTATTAAAAGAATTAAAAGCAAGATATGTACTAAGTAGAACATTTTACGAGTGAAATATAAACTTTAGTGGACAAACTATGTAATAGAGACGATGTTTGTTAATTATCTCAAATGTCGTGATTTCTCTACTGTAACGTCTTATTACTAGTTGGCCGACATATACCTTGATATATCTTTGATAAGCAAAAATAGCAGCAATTAGCAGTAACTATTTTATTGGTCTGGCTCTAATCAGCAAGTAAACTTTCAGGTCATAATGTGACTTACTGGCACAACCTTGTGTTCTGTACTCAGTGTCTTCTTAGTAATCAATAAGAAGTACAGTCATGTCACTCCAATTTATTGACATTTCTACTCACTGATTGGATGAGGAGGTGTCCAACGGTTTGTCTGTCATGCCATTGGCCGACACAGCCGGCGACCTGCTCCAGGAAGTCCTCGTGGTGCTCCAGGATCTCTGGGATCTGGAAAAACATCTCGTCCACCAGCAGAGGGTCTACTATAGAGCCACCGTCCGGATGTTTGAGAGGACGCATGTAGCCCTGAGGGGACAGAAGCACCAGTTAAATGACTGACCATTTCAAAACATTTAAATATGCATGGGAATAGCTGCAAATTATTGTGCAACAGTGATGAACCAGCAGCTTGTATGGCTGTTTGAATGTTCTCATCAAACAATACTAACTATTCATTTATACACTCAGGTGAAACAGCACTGATATAAACTGAAGAAATTGCTATACTGGTGGTGATGTTGCACTCAGTTCCTATTGTATGTGTGTGTTAATGTTTTATAACGAGGAGGGAGAAGCAGGGGGTGGTGTGTTTTCTGGGAAAAGAGGAAATGGAGATGGTTGTCCCTTATCCCTCCACAGCTTCTCCTGCACAACAGGGCTACAGAAATGTTACTATTATGAAAAAATGCCTTTGAATAAGTTTTTACTAAGCATTCCTCCTGCTCAGAAACAAATTTTATTGTCTGTTACATTCATTGTCTGTTTGATTATCTAAACAAATACATGTTTCATGTCAGTAACCTCTCAGATTTTCTGCAAATTTTTGGCTGGACTGTAACAGCGGTGCCAGCCCTATAATCTAGAATGTCCCTGACTGATGATGATATTTTAACCACTGGTCAGCCGAGTGCCTCGCCACTGAGTTTGAGTTTCTGGTGCAAACAGGTTCTATTACGGGGGTGTTTACAGCCTGCAGTGTCAATTTAGCACACTGTCGCTAGATTTAGAGACTTTTTTTTCCCAAACAAACTGGGGTATAAACCTGATACATGACTGGACCGTGTGGCTGGCTTAATGTTATTGGATAGGGCTCTCAGATTGCAGACTATCTGACTGAAGGAATTGGGTGAGGCAAACAATTTCCACTTTGTTATCATTAAGTTTAAGGAAGTTTTAAGTTTTCAGGGCTAGGTTCAGTATAAGGCATTGTGGAACCGCTTATAAGAGACTCAATAGACTTTAATATTACTTTTGAGTTGTGGGCATTTCTGGAAATCAAACAAAAAAAATAGGCTTGCCTCTTAAATTGTAGTCTGATAGCAGACCATGTGACTTTTTAGGATGTCAAGGGAAACCTGTAACCTATTAGCTTTCCATTTACATTCAGCTTTTCTGCATTCACTCTTGAGGGCCGGAGTCTGTCCACTGAGCTGTGGAAAAGGATTCAAGTTTTTCTTTCCGAGTTTGAGAGGAGCATTATAGTCATAGATAGAGAGGCAGATATTATTGAAAGAATTAGCAAACGCATCAGGGCATTGTTGGCTGCATAAAAGAGCTCGAGGTTGGAGGTATTGGAGAAAGCTTCACAGAACTTACTGGCAGAATCAGCAGTAAGGACACCTGACAGAACAGTAGCACAAGGCTTATCAGTGGGTGGAGATAAAGGAACATACAAAATGATATGATCTCCAACATAAAAGTCAACATGATTCACATTTATAGGGGGAGAAAAATGAGGACCAGGTCTAAAGTATGGCCTTAAGAATGTGTGGTACCTTTAACAATCTGATTTAAACTGAAAGACTTGATAAAGAAAAGGAAATCATGTGAAAGGGGATTAGAAGAATACATAAATATTAAATAGATATATAAATATTAAAATCACTGAAGACGAGAACTCTACTGTACTATTTGAGTATAATTCATGAATAAAACCATTTAGCTTCAGAAGTCTGTATAAAAGTATGCAGAGCAGAGGAACTGGACCAGTCATTAAAAAACTTAAAACCCAAAAGACACAAAAGAGCACTAAAAAACTTTTTTCTATGCATCACATTCTGACCCGAAGGCTGGGGTGGGATGAAAATTAGAAAAGCTATCAGGGGTAGCCTCAGGGGCAGTATCATTTGGAGTGAGCCAAGTCTCAATAGCCATAAAAAGTCAAGGCAATTACAAGTTATAAAATCACTGCAAGTGAAGGACTGAACATCTAACAGACCACATTTTTGAGAAACAGTTGATAGAAAAAGGAGTTGGGGAGGGGACAAACAGTGAATATAGTGTAGTGAGCTGACCACCCTTACCCTGGAGGATTGAAGCATAAGAACTGAATCTCGACTATCCAGATAACAGAGATATAATGTGGAAGCGAGCAGGGGGAGCCGTCATATGAGACAGTGGGTGGAACAACCAGGATTGTAACATGAGTATGAATTACTGTGGTGGTGGACCGATAGGAGGAGCAAGAGTATGGACCAGAGCCCGTGTTGATTACAAGCTCATGTACTGTGGGCGAAGAAGAGTTTGGGAGTGTACTGGTTGATGAAAGTCGCATAGCTGGGTTAATAAGAGTGATGTATATTGGCAGACGACGTGTGAGAACTCAGTCGATTTGGATGTAAACCGTCCCTATTAAAAAGTGAAGCTTGATCCCAGAACGGATTATAATTGTCAATAAAGCCAGTGTTCTGTCCCCTGCAGTGAAGCTGCAGCCAGGAATGGAGCTGATGGAGTTTGATGAAACACCCCACTCCCACATCTTTCCCACTAAGTTCAGGGATCTTAGAAAGTCTGATGAAATCTTGCTTGATCACTTCAGATTGCTGCCGTGGAATGTGTCAATGTATGTGTATGAGAATCTTTTTAACATCTGAGGATTGTGACAGGCAGGGCGTTTGAACATTAAATCCGAGACTGTAGCACCTGCGGCAGAGCCCCCTGAATCAAGCCGGAGATATCGTAGAAGTCAGGAATCCCTGATCGCTCTGATTTGGAACTACAACTCAGAGTCTGATGTGAACTTGGAATTTACCAACTTGGCTGCACATATTCATTCTTAAACCTGCATTAAATTATTGTTTGGCCATGTAACAAGCTGTAAACACTACACTAATATTGCCTTACATGTGACAAAAGCATTTACAAACTGTTTTCTATTTGCAAATCTAACAGTTGGGGAGCACCATTAGCATTAGCATCTATTTGGAGTCATGTTTCTGTCCACCTATATTAACTCTCTTTTAGCTTTTTAGCTAGTTTCGGTCCACACAAACTCCAGAGGGAAATATCTGTTTTTTTAGCTGCTACATGCTACATTATGTTCAGCAGCTATTTGCCAACTTTGTCTGTCTGCTGTTAATTGCTGAAAAGAGCTGAAAGAAGTCAGAGAAGAGTTGGGTGTTAAGTCTCTGTGGGTTTATCACTATGAGCGAGCCTTTTCACATTACTCTTTTTTATTTGATCCATTATTATTATAAAAACATAGATTAGAACAGTTCATATTAATTCTTTATGTCAAGACCAGGTATCTGCTCCGACCTCAGCTGACCATATATATTGTTATTGCTATTATCATAAATTAATATACTGTAGTTATATAGAAACCTTCCATCCGACACTCTCCTTCAGGGATCTGCACTTTCACTGCAGTCACCGTGGTAACACTTATTTTTCCTGTGTCGCCATGGGAACACAGTCCAGGATTATTCACTTTGTGGCCACACACACACACGTATACACAGAAACAGACGCATAGGCAGATACTCAGCAAATTCAGTGTGCATGTGGGATGTGCACGCACAGACACAAACAAACATACATTTTATAGTAATGCATGCACGTACGCACACACACACACACGTAAGAACACACACACACACACACACACACACACACATCAGCATTTAGATTGACCTCTTTCACGCATTTGCATATCTTATACTGTGGTTTGTTATATACAGTATCTTAAACACACACACAATGTTCACCCACACAAAGCAATTGGTGACAGGTTACATAACAATGTAGGGTGATCACAGGTAAAGATGGTGAGGAGTGTGTGCGTGTATGAGTGTGTGTGTGTGTGTGTGTGTGTGCGTCTAAGATTTGGGGTAAAGGTTAGTTAGCTATTGGAACAGAGATGGGTGAAGGATATAGAAGAGCGTTTGTGTGTGTCTGTGTGTGTGGGTAGATAATGCTGATGACAGTGAGATGTGGTGGAGTTAGCAGATTAGCCTGACAGGATGAATGACAATAAGTGGATTACATAACACCTTTGTTACCTACATTTGTTACTCATGCGCTCAGCAATCTGTGAATCCAAAATGGTGCGTTTGTTTTTGTGTTTATTTGCTTTTATATGTATTAGTGTGTATTTGTGTTGGGCCCACGGCTCAATAACAATTTATAAGACCAGAGAAGTAAGAAGAAGTAGAAGTATTTGTAGTGTGTCCGCTTACCTGAGTGTGTGTAGCTGTGCTTGTGTGTGTGTGTTACCTGAATAAGAGTGCGGAGTGACTCCACATATGACTGCTCTGTGTCCAAGAGGGTCATCATCACATGTTTCCTCATGTCCTGTGAAGACAGAGGAGGAAGAAGATCAGCCAAATATTTTACACTGTGACTTGTTAAACATTACACAATATTACTTTGACTTGATGCAATGCAAATATCAATTATAAATGAAAAATATGAATGAGTCTTAATATGGACCCACAGTCATTTGCATATCACATAAATGCAATGTGTTCTGGACCAGAGACCTTTGCTATATGCACTTCCTGTCTGTGTCTTCACTGTAAAAATGATCCAATATTGGTGAAAACAAGAGCAAGACCATAATTAATGTTCCCATTTGGATCTCACTGCAAAAACTTTACTAAAGTGTGGAAACTCTTTTTTGTTACAAAAAACAAACAAACACAGAAATGAGAGAAACTTCATCTGAAGAAAAAGCTTCAAATATGCACATGAACCCTTTAGAAAACCTATATAGTTCTTATACTGTTTATCAAGCAACTCCCAGTTCCCAGTCCCAGTTTTAGACCCTGTTCCCAAGGTAGTGGAGTCATCAAACACACTCCTCTAAACTTTAATACCATGCTTACAAATTTATTCAGACTGCAAGCATGCAGTGGTTGGTCGTAGTACTCGCAGTGAGACGTATGATGTATAAGCAATTAGGAGAAACATTATAAAAACTTAACTTCATCTGCTCATTTTTTCCTCACTGATATGTGCTTAAGTGAAAAATCATTCAGCACTTCCTTTGTACTTGGGAGATGGCCCTCTTGCCTTTTTAGTATTTCATATCTTTCCTTAAAAACCTCTGCATGTCAGTCACACAACACTGAAACACAAAGAACATCATAACCACTGCTATTGTCTCGTATGTAAGACTTGTGTACTTCTCAAACCACATGGTTGTTTTCTAATCAGTTCTGGGTCTTATTTACCTAATCGTCATGGTCCTAGAAAAGCAAAAGAAAACACTGACTTTTTAGTTCCTACGGCTTTAAGTTCCTGGAACTGTTTGATTGAAATATTAGATCTTCAATGTCAGTGTGCTATGTTATAAATATATCTATAAAGGGAGGCGAACACAGCCTGCAGAGATGTCACAACAGTCACGGATTCAGAGCTGAAACACATGCACAAACACACAGGAACCGGATTACAGGTCACTGAGGCCAGGAAGTCCTCAGAAGCAAAGCATGACTCAGCAGTTCACCCTAACAATGACTCAGGACCTGTGGATGCAAGTGAATGAGCTGCTCCAGCACAGACTGGAAACAAACCCAACACATTGAGGCCAAGACGGAAACTGACACGATGGAAGAGAAAGAGACAAAGAAAGACAGAGGAAGGGAAGATGAGCAGAAAGGGAGAAATTAAACAAAAAGAGGATGTTGATTTTTCTAAATTTTGCAACTAAATATTACATTTTACAACATAAAAGCTAAAATAAAGTTTTACAACAGCTTTCCTTTACACTAAAATTTTGTGCCACAAAGGTGCTATCCATCACTCCTTCTCCTGGTTATAAAGTGAAGAAGAAGAAGTCTGTTACTTGTGACAGACAAAGAGAGGTGGGAGAATAACAAGGGCAGTATAAGCATCATGGAAAAAGTCAGATGTATTATGTCCTAAAATATTCTGGTACCAAACAAGACTTATAAATATCAGACAGACCCACAGGCAAAACCCTATGGTGCATATAACCACAATGTCTCTCCCTCTCTCTCTCTCCCTCTCACTCACCATCACTCTCACACACACACACAGGCCACAAAAACACACAAAGCAGAGGTTTTTTTTCCCCTCTTCTCCTGCTCCCCTCACTGTGCCCTATAAATAACTGTAACAATAACTTCCCAGAAAGGCCATGTTTAGTGTTTGGCATCTGAAGGGATCCCAGGGGCTCTGCGGGATACCACCGGAGGGTGAGAGGTGGTGCGTTGATGGAGGAGTGTGTGTTGCTGTGTGTGTGTGTGTTTCTGTGTGTGTGTGTGTGTGTGTGTGTGTGTGTGTGTGTGTGAGAGAGAGAGAGAGAGAGAGAGAGAAAGAGAGTGCATGATAGTGATTGGAAGAGGAACAATGGGAAACAGCGTGTGCATATTATTTTTAGGTGGTTGTTTTTTTAATAGTTAAACTTAGATTGACTTTTAAATGCCACCTCCTTTGTCAAATATTTTTCAGTTCATCAGTTGTCCCTTCACTGAATGAGGGATTCAGTCCAAGTATTCTCTGTCCTGACATACAAACACAAACACAATGGAGTGGATGGTATAAACACAGGGCTAAACGCGGCTAAAGAGGGAAACACAATAACACAGTAATCATCCATTTATACTCCCTAAGTAGGAATCTGTTCAACATACTTTGTGGTTCAGTCCCCTGTTACAGTATTCACATGCACTGCTGAAGTGCCACTGAGCAAGACGCTGAATGTCACACAGGCACTTTGGTGAATAGTGGGTAACTGAAGTTGTGACTACCATTCAATCCTCCGGGCATCGCAATCACAATATGAAGCAACAACATCCCTATACTGGAGCCCCCGGCTGCAACAACCAATCAAAAGGAAAATCAAATCATTCTGTTTTCTTCATTTAGGGATGCTTTAAGCAGTTATTGATGTGGTTGTCTTGGGTGTTTAAAATTTAATTCCCCTTTTGATTGGTTTTTGTTTCATATTGTAATTTTGACACTTGATTAATCAGTTATAAATTGTCACAAAACAATAAACCATCACAATTCCAACTGATAATTTTGTCTGACCAACAGTCCAAAATACAAACATATTTTATTGCTTTGTACTGTAAGAGAGAACCAGCAAATCGTGACATTTGACAAGCTGGAACCAGCAAACATGTTGGTGTTTTTGCTTGATAAATTACTTAAATCAAATATCAAAATAGTTGTCACTTAATTTTCAATCAGGCAGCTACTTAGTCATGCTAATCGTTTTAGCACTCGCAGTTACTGGAGCCAGAAAACTCACTGAGAACACAGAATGTATGGCACTGTCAAAATCAAATGAAGAGCAGTTACTCAACAGTTATTTGTGGGGATATACTGTATTAGAGCTGCTCTTAACTGACCGACCAATACTTAATGTTGAAGCCTGCCTCTCAAATGAGAACTTGCAGATTATGGTTATGCCCTCTGACAGTCGACAACCATTAAGTTTTTTAGTCCAGCTGCAGAAATTATGTGGTACACAGTGCATTTAGTAAAAGCTGGGTTCCCCCGGCAGCTAGAGCTGCAGTGATAGGTGCTGTTTCTGTCAGCATTTTCTGACACGGCGCTGCGTACAAACACACCCACACAGCACTTCACACAAGAACACATCTGCCTCTCTGCACCCATGTCTTATATAAATTTAACCTCATTTATGATGATACACTTTTTCTTTCTCGTGTTTGCTTAATTGGAATCATTGTTTGATGTCAACTTGACAAAAACAGACACAACTGCCTGAAATCAACAGGGGTAAATAAATGAGCACACACACATGCACACCAAGGAATGATTGTGGTCTCCCCAGAGTTGTTCAGCTGATAATGATGCTAATCATGTGACCTGACAACAAGAGGGGAGGGGGTGGCATGTGTTTGTGTGTTTGTGCATGACAATGAGGTAAAACAAGAGGGGAACTTCCCTGAAGACAGCAATGTACTCAGTTCTGTACTTTTCCTCTTTATTAGATTAGACACACACACACACACACACACACACACACACACACACACACACACACACACACACACACACACACACACACACACACACACACACACACACACACACACACACACACACACACACAAGAACATGGTGAAATAATGTGAGGAATGCTAGTTTCATTTTGCTAGTGAAGTTACCATAGTAACCCCAGCTGAGAGGCTGAATGGTCACAGGACAGGCTGGTCTCAAACAGCAAAGGCAACAGCACTGAGTACTCCGTCCAGTCTGAGCCAACCATCAGACCAGGAAGTTCAGCTGAACCCACTGAAATAAAACAACAGTCACACACTGTAACTATGGTACCATGACGACACAGGGTGCGTCACTGTTTGCCGTTTCGTTTTCCTCTCCCGTCCAGCTCATCAGGCCGAGGGTGGAGAGTGCAAAACAGTTAAGTGTGTACTGAATTCTATCTTTACACAGCAAAAACGAGCACACTCGAAATGCTGGTGAAAATCCCTCACTGCACAGCAAAACTGTATGTGAGAACAACTGCAAATACAAACACATTTGATCCAAGTTAAACCAGGAAACTGGTAAGTAAACTGTGATGAATGATTACAATGGACAGTTTGTGTAATAACTTTACCTTTCCAAATTAGTCTGACTAACCTGGAGGTTTGTTAACAACTTCTATGATCATCTGTCCGCTTGTGTTTTTTTCTGCTGTTCCTGTTCCTGTGGTTCCTTCCATTTTTTCCCCCCTTAAAAAGTTTTTTTTTTTTGGGAAGAGTTTTTCCATAATTGAATCGAGGATAGAGGGTGCTGTATGCTATATAGATCGTAAATTGGCCTATGCAAGTAAAACTGACTTGACCTCAACTTGGCTGTGAAAAAAAGCCTGCTTATCAGCCCTGCTATTGAAGAAGATCAAGTCCATGTGCTCAGCTGACAGAAAGGTCTTGTCTGTTTTGAAGCTGGATACACTACAGAATGGATGGACAGTGGAGACATGGGCAGATAACTGACTCTAGTCGCCACATGGATGCAGAGAGTATAATTTGGGCTAAAGCTACAACAGGGACAGAACTTCAGCCTCTGGTTGTTTGTCACCATTGACAACATGAATATCCAATAGAAAAAAAAAAAAAAGAAAAAAAAAAGAAAAGAGCGCTTGCCCAGACACCTGACCCTGAAACACCTGAAAATTCATCAAACACAAGGGCAATGAATACTGGCTTTGCAGGTATGGCCTTTTGCCGGTGGAGGGCTTCTTTTTAGACAGAAGCTCATAATGCTACAGAACTGACAGGGCGTCTGCTTCAGTTCGCCTGAGCAGCGTCGGATCATCCTCCACACTGGGGGTTACGCAGCAGAAGCAGTGGATATGAGACAAGGGCAGAGAGACCGGACACGGGACAGTTATTGCCACACATACATTAGTTCTGTCTCACTGAGGCAAGAGACAAGTGCTTCCACCTCTGCTTGTCACCTAAAAAGTGTGACAGGCACATGTTGTCGTTGTCTTAATGTACTGCATTTAACATGTTCCGATGATGATCTAAATGTATCAAAGCAGCAAATAAATGCTGCACCTGGTCCAGCTCCTGCTTGAATTGTAAACAATCTTAGGTAACTGTCCTCGTTTGCAGCAGGAGAGGCGGGAGGAGGTGGGACAGACTCACAAAATATGAATTTGTTAAAATCAGTTTGGTTTGCTCACAAATAAAAGGATTAAATTACTTCAGTGAAGTGTTTGAGAAACATCTAAAACAACCCTCATTGCTTAATAATCACCAGCTTTCATAATTGATGACGCATTCCTGCCCCTGTTGTGTTATAACTCTTGCATGTTTAAACTTGGTCTCAGCTGGTTTTGGATTACTTTTCTCCCATATAATGCATCATACACATTGTTGCTTAAATGTCTTTGCAATCAAGCATGATTAAAAAATATTTTAAATTTAAGGAAAAAGAGAATACTTGCGTCTTATCGTCTAAATTAAATATCCTTCATAAACCTAAGGAGTCGCCTTGAGATCAGAGTTTTGAATTATTTGTAATCAGATAACTTTGATCTTTTTAACAACCTGCGTCTTAGGAATGATGTGGCCTCAAGAGCGAGTCTGTATTCGTGTAATTTAATCAGCCCAAAACAGCCGAGCTAAGATCTGTTTAGAGAGACAAGTCGGTACATCCCAGTCACTTCATTTGAGATGGAATTCACACAGTCGCACAAAGAGCAGAAAAGTACGCCACAGTATGTTAAGCACCTGGTTAAGTGCATTGTTTTTCTTCTCTGTCAGTCACCTGGTGGTCAGGGTCGTCCCCTGTGCTGCAGTGATGAATGTGACTGAATGGATGACTCATAGGATTCAGCCTGTCACTTACTAACACTGGAGGGGACCTGAGAGGGAACCTTCAAGTGTGTGTGAGGGAAAAATGTCTGAACAAGTGTGTAAATATGAGTGTGTGTGTGTGCGTGTGTGATGAGTACAGCATGTTCTCATGTGTCCCTCTGCGAGCTCTGGTGTCTTAATAATGGTGTGGACACAGGGGGTCCATAAAGTAAGTTATTCCTCACAACTGCAGCCAAACATTACAGCATAACCGTAAAGACAACACACCCCAGAGTCAGAGCACGGGCGGCTTCGTCTCATGCCGTTCTGCTTGACTTGACATTATTTTACTTGTGGTGTCATGTACCAAAGTTCATAATGTTTATCAACTATGTACGTGCTGTGTTTCTGTCTTTGCTGGCACTGTTATTAGGGTTATGTTGTCCTGTTCACTGTCATATTTACTGCTGCTGTTACCACAACATTCAACAGTTGTCTCTACAGTCTAGACCACACGAAAGCCCAAGAGATCAATGGGTCTTTTTTTTTTCTTGCTCTAGAAAGTAATGGGATTTCTGTGTTATTCATTCCCCAGCGATAAACAGTACAAAACTGTTCCTGTAATTTTGTTCATGGTAGTTTGAGTGCCGCAGAAGGGCAGAAACTGAATGCCATACAAGGAATATAGAATTTAGTTTATTCTCTATTGGATAGAAAATAACTTTCCTTTCTTTCATCCAGTCCCACTGTTCAGACAATTTAGTGCCTAAAAGTGGTATTTTGCCAATGATGAGTGAAGTTCCACAGCTGCCTTCAATTTTGAGCAATCAAATATTTTGTAAGATCACCGTCTTTCATTCTGTGACCTTAACCACCAACAAAAAGACTTGTTCTAATGGGCGCACAGCTGTAAACACTGCAGCTGCATAACTTGGAGTATGGAAGAATACAACTCACAAAAATTATATGTTTTGGGAATTATTTGTTTTTGGTTGTCTGATAGACAGCTTCTGAAGGAAGCTTTCAAAGGAATAGTTTGATATTTCGGGAAAAATGCTTATTTCCTTATTCAGATGTGAAGCTCTCATGTCTGTACAGTAAATATTAAGGTGAATGGGGCGACACAATGAGCCTGTCTCTGTCCAAAGACAACAAAATATGCCAACAAGCTCCACAATTAACAAGGTATAGCTCGTTTGCGTGATTCTTACAAAAACCGAAGTGTAAAAATGACAATCTGACCTTTTACAGGGGTTCTGTGCTGAACTATATCTTGGCTGGGGCCAGTAACTACCTGGAGTCTCAGCTGGAAGAACGTGAATATATTTCAAACCATTTCTGTTCATTTAAGCCATAAAACCGTCAAGTTTTTGTTTTATTTCTCTTAAGGAGTTTATGAACACAGAAAAAAATGCAGAGGATGAACACTGAGGAGGAAATACAAAATGTGGCATCTACGTATGTTGTTTGAGCTCTGAGCTGAAGTTATTTCATTAAAAGCATCAGCGACAGAAACACAGCTCTTTCCTTTTCTCTCATTGCTGTCGTCACACTTCTCCGCCCCTGCCGCCTTCACCTCCCCCCTCCCTTCCCCGACGACCGTATCCCCTGGCAACAGCCTGGCGAAAGCAGCAACAGGCAGCCTCTTAGCCCAAAGAGAAAGCATCCTCGCCACCTACCTCTCCCTCTATTCATGCACACACCTCTGTGAAACCCTCAGATTGATTTTCACATCTTGCTCATGTTTCGAGGTGGCAGCTCTGAAAGTGACGGAGACTCATCTTCACTGCTTCTTCTTCTTCTTCTTCAGCTTCTGCCTTCCAGCAGCCGAATGTAATTCTGGCATGCAGATGTAAGCAAGAGCACAAGTGTGTGTCTCTATGTACTCCCTAATTGTCATTTACAGGCCACAGACTGCTCTGACCTACTCTATAGTGATCAATAGTTTTCTCTCTCTTTCAGACATGCACGCACACACTATTGATCCACCTCCCAACTCCTCCATCATCATCGCCTCTTCCGTTCCTTTCCAAACTCTCATCATCCTCTTTCCTCTCTCCAGCTCATCACATCCACACAATCAGTTAATACAATAATCAGTGTTAATGTGTGTAATTACTCATCTTCTGGTATCAATCAACACACACAGAGAATATACGTTTTTTTGTACTTATGCTGTATGATATGTAACAATTAGTTGATGAATTGTTTATTTGATTGGTATAAAATTAATTGGCAGTTAATCATTTAAGCTATTTGTTTACGCAAAAAAATTGCTGCCAAATTTGTTTGCCAAAAAAAGTTGCTGGTTTTTTTAATCTTCTATGATATTAGACAAAATATTTCGGTCCAACTGTTGGTTGTACAAAACAAGATATTTGTCAGTTTGCGTTGAGGAAAACTGTGATCATAATTTTTTACTATTTCATACATTTTATGGACCAAAAGATTATTCAACTGATCAGGAAAATATTCATGTTTTCTCTCCTACAAACAATTACTGTGAGGATTTTTTTTAGAACTAACTGACAAACTTTAAAGTGCTTCATGTTGTAAGTCCAACAGTGAGAAAGGCTTGTGTTCTGACTGTGGTTTTAAATTACAATGTATTTATTAGTTTTATCAATTCCTTAAATTTTTCAAACACAGTTTATTTCAGAAGAGAACTGATCCCTAAAGAACATGTAATATAATAAAAAACTATAATGTAGCAGATATAAGGTCTTTTTAAGTGTTTATTGACAAATATGTCAACTAAGCTTGTTACGATGTACTGGTATTAAAAGGTAACCATGATATCTAAAAAATTATTATGATGATAATATGGTTATGGCAGATGTTAGGTATTGTGGATCTTTTTTTTATCAGTTCATCTGGTTGCCTTTTCACTATCCATCGAGTGTAATTGTTCTTCTTCTTGGATTCTCTTCGGTTACAGACTCTCTCTCAACCTCCCTACGTCCCTCTAATTCATTTGCCAAAAAAGAGACAAAAGACGTGTTTAAAGTATTTAAGATCATTTTGACTCCTGGTGTTATTGTTTTGTGTTTTTTTTTTTAATTTTCTATAAAAATCGTGATAATATCAGTATAGTGAATTTTTTACACAATAATCGTATAGTGAAAATCTGGTATTGTGACAGCCCTACTGTCAACAACTAACTCTTCCTGTGAAGCTTTTATAACTAAATGCTGGTGTATAAAGACTATAAACAACATTACAGTGTGTTATAAACAGTTCATAAATGGTAAATAGGAGGGCTTTCAGTAAAGTGTCACCATTAAATGAACAGACACTTCTAGTTGTGCAGAAAGGAAAATGTAGCCCTGCTCTTACTCAGATTAACGATGTAATAGACTCCTCCAACATACAAATACACTTAAATCCTTGTGGTGTGGATTAACAGGCTGGGTGTTAAGATTATCAGAACTACGGCGGTTGTGTTATGTCTACAGTATATGTGTGAGTTTGTGTGTGACTGCATACATGTGTGGATGTAATCCAAAGCGTGTTTGTTGATTCTGCTCCCACTCAAGCACACATAAACTGGAGCATGAGGTGCACGATTCACACGCAAGAAGGAAATGCTACAGCAGGCGCCCTAAAACAAAACCTTACCAAGATACTGATCATCAAAAACACAGTGATGGTGCAGATTCATGAACGAGTGCAGATGGACAGAACACAGAGAGCACTGCAAGTGTTTGTGACAGTAGGTGTTGGAGCTAATCGTGTGATTCACTCAGCTCTAATTCTATTATAGACAGGCATGAGAGACAGAGAGGAGGATCTGAATAGAAGGAGACATTGTTTGAGGGGGACAGACGTATCAAAACAAGGAATGAGCCATAATAATGAAAGAAAGAAATAGAAACAAGGAAAACAGAAAGAAGAGAAGTAGGATTTAAAGTCAAAAGTGAGAGAAGAAGAGTGAGGAAGAGAGGAAAAGGGATGGATTTTATCAGGGAAAGAGACTTGATGGAGTTAAAATCTAAACTGCCTTGGACAGCCAGTCCTGGACACGCATCAAAGCTCTAATACAGGGATGACACACACACATGCACACAAAAACACACACATCTAAACTGAGAGAAAATAAACAAAAACTTTAGTCTACCTCTCCGTTGGGGCTTCCAGCACAAAGTCCATTCCCATTCACATTCCCACTGGAGTTCCCATTCCTGTTGTTGTTTCTGAACTTATCCACAGCATCTCTGACCACTTCTTCTCCTCCTCCTCCTCCTACACCACCATCTCTCTCTCCTCCACCACCGCCACCTCCTCCTTCATCTCCTGTATTCTCTCCGCTCTCATTCATTTCCTCCAGAGCGATGCTGAACTGGGCTAGGGTTCGAACCATCTGCAGCATACGGTGCTGTCCTTGTGCCCGAACGCACGCTCACTTTGGCACATAGACACGCAACCTGTGAAGGTTTTTTTTTTTTCTTCCTAAATCGGCGTGATTACTCACACAAACTCGGTCTTCATTTCAGCAGAACAGCGCCACATAAAAGAAAAACAGACACACCTGAGGGTGGAAGGAATCACTACCTTTCCTCCTGTTCACAACATTAAATAAACATGCTTCCTCCCAGCCGTTTTTTTCTCTCTCTGCTCTCCTCTTCTAGCAACAAATGCTTTTAAATAATTCAGTCCCTTAGAAAGCAACCTCTCTGCAAATTGTCTTCTCTTTTCAAATTCAGCCGTCAGTGCGTGTCAAAATGTGTGTCAGTTCTGTAGCAGGTACACGGCTCGGCTGCGTGTGTGTCATGCAGCACACACACCCCGCATGTGAGAGGCAGAGCAGCGCGCTTCAGCATGTATGCACGGGTGTCTGATCTGTTTCTACTGCATGGATGATGTAAGCAAGATCCCAGTGCATGTCGAGGAGTGTGTGGACCAGGGGAGAGATAGAAAGTGAGTGCGTGTGTGTGTGTGTGTGTGTGTGTGTCTGTGTGGGGGTGGGTGTGAGTGTGTCATGGCCCTCCCCCTGGGTGTGTATAATGAGAGACAGCAGGCAGGGCAGACGCTCACTGCGCTCAGCTCCACTCCGCTCAGTCAGACTCGACCAATCCTCACATAAATAATCGATTGAGGCATGTGAGGATGAAAAAAGGGGGAGGATGAGAGAACTTAAAGAAATGTCCATCCGTCCATCTCCTTATAGCTATATATCTATCAAATGATCTGTCTGCATGATAACATAATGCCACAGACAGTGGCACTATCTAAAGTTCCCTTCAAGTCCAGTCAAATTTTATTTATAAAGCCCTTCCTCCAACTACTGAGTAATACAGATTTGAATAGGAAAGCCCTTTCTGTCTGTTTTATGTGCATATGCAGACAAAGCAGAGCACTGAATGGCAGCAGCCCACATATAACCATGACAACAGTGAGCAAGGATGTCATTTTAAAAAGGACCATACCTGGGTTTTGCATGTTTTAGCCCATGAACTACAAATTGTGTAAATTTGTGGCAGCCTAGACCTTTAATACCGAAGATCTTTTATTGCAAAACTCAAAAACCACCAGGTTTACACTCAAAAAGTTGAGATAAGTAAAATCATCCAATCAATGAGATTTTTTGTATTAGTGATTGAAGACATTATAAAAAAAGAAAAACACCAATCAACAGAGTGGTGAATGGTTATGTTGTTGAACTAATGGAATAAAGACTTATTTATTAAGAGAAATATTCTGATTTTATTAGTGGTCAAGATTTGACTGCTGGCTATCTTTGACAATTTATGATTTTCATGCTTTCATTTATTTTTTTATCAAAGTTGGAATATCATATATATTAGAGTTCTAGTTCACAACTACATTACTCCATGAAGTTAATGGGCTAAAACATGCAGAGCAGCCAGTATGGACCTTTAATAATTCATTAAGTATGTGCACCAACATTACATAGCACACAGCAAGCCAGCATGCACACCTTCACTAAGATCAAGACAAGTGACCAAAGAATAAAAAAAAGAAAAAAAAGGGGTTGTGTTCATGTACGTGTGCATGTACATCAGCTGAATGGCCAGCACTGCCTGAGAATTTTCATGAGTGTAGGAACCTAAAATGCAGTTTTAATGAAAAAGTTACAGGAGTAAAAGCATGTCAGTCTGAGCTGAACTGCTTGCAAGCAAATTGAAAGAAGCAACAGTAGCTTTGAAAGTACACTGCACCATGCAATATTAACACAAATAACAGGCTTCAAGTGATTTGATGTCAACCAGCTCAATACACAGCACTTCTGATTCACGGCAGTTACGCATATGGTGCGAGGCAGCTTTTGTCTTCTTTTTCAGCCAGCGAGCAATAAAACCCAAACAGACTTTAGGCTCTTCCTGTCCAACAGAGATCAGATGGTGACAACAGAAAAAGGTCACAAAAGGACATTTAAAGGTCAAGCTCGTGGCAGGAAATTGGCCTTTAATCCTTGTTGCCATAGAAACAATAAGATGGTTTTGAAGGTCTGGTGACAGAGATCAGAGATGACAATCTCTCAGGCATGTTTGGAGTTGGAGCACAGACATTTTTCATACATATACTTGGTTCTCTGGGCTACACATCTGTTATAAGCATCCACCTTTAACACCAAATAAAGGCACATTAAAACCACCATAAGCACAATTGCCATCATGTCTGCATAATTTAGATTTCTTCTTATTGTCAACAAAATCCATAAAAAGATTGTCTCTCAGTACTTTCTATTGAAGGCTTAAATCTGTGAAAATGGGTCACAAATCTATAGTTTACATTGTTAAAAAAGCTAATAATTTTCTAAACAGCCGGGCACTGCATTTTGAAGTAAACTTTGCTCAATCAGTAGTAAATTGTGTATTTGTTGTGGACTATTTTCAGCTGTGGATTAATAATTTGTTTTTGCGCTATAGTGAGTATTTACAGCAGCAGGATGATGCATATGGGATTAAATCAAAACAAACTACACTGCAACACTGTGACTCACTTATGTGTTTAATAGTTTTTGGACAACCATGGAGCTCTACAGCACAGCTGAATAAGCTATGGCTTCGTCTACACAGACAGTACTTGTTCATAGGATCAATTCATTACTTTTTCAACAATAAGAACCATATAAAATATCACCAGACTCATCCTTTGGGCTACATGAGCCTCTCATGATCAGAGTACACAAGTCACAATTATCACCCGACTAGTTACATCAGCATCCATAGCATCTTGTTTCCATAGCAACTCCAAAGTGCTCATATCCTCAGCATTTCCTGTTTAGTTTTGGATAAATACAGTTGCTAGGTAATGAAGAAAAAAAAAAAGCAATAAAGCGCGCCTGTGTGTGTTTCTGCATCTGTGTACATGCGCACAAGCAGAAAAAGGGGGTAGCCTGGGGATGGAGTGTTCTCCCTGAATGAGTTACCATCTCATAACTCTCACACACAGCTCACACGCACACACCTGCTCCACACAGGCTCCAACTACCATGGTCAGCTGAACATCCCTTCTTCCATTTCTAGGAATTATCAAAGCATTTTGATTGTGTTCAGATTGCAGAATGGCAGAAATGATGAATTATGACGAAACAGGGGGTGACTCAAACACAACAGTGATTGTGAGCCAGCCTCTATTTCACAACCTCGCTTTTCAGTCTACACAATCACCAGAAAAATTAAATCTGACCTGATAAACACCTTAAAAAAAAAAAAACGTATATGAGTCAACTGGTTCTACATTCATGCAACTACACAGTCAACAACGTTCATAAATGAACACACTAGAACACCGCGGTAGACACGCATATGTTGCTGATCATGAGTGGGCTGAATTTGCAGCCGTGGTTCAACTTCCTATTTCCTCCCCACCCTGCAAAGAAATGTGTGCGTGGTTTGAGCCACCCCATCCGTCTGTCTGTGTCACTTTGAGTGCTGCTAAATGACAGCTGATGTGACATCTGTATCACAGACTCCGAGCCAATATCAACCACAACAAAAACTGAATCAGGAGTCAGTCTACAGTCGACACATGTTCTAGGACTGATGACACCTGTCAACATACCCACTGGTCCACAGGTGTGTGCGTGTGCGTAAGTGTGTGTGTGTGTGTGTGTGTGTGTGTGTGTGGGGGAGAGAGAGACAAAAGGCGAGTAACCTTAGGAGAGGTGGATGCATGACTGCCCAAATAGATCAAAACAGATTTCACATCACACACCTGTGCATGCATACAGCTTGTACCATCTGAGCCTGTGTTCATGTGTGTGTTCATATGTGTGTGTGTGTGTGTGTGTGTGTGTGTCCAGTTATCCATCTGCCGTTTATCACAACAACCCTCATACAGTTGCAGATACACTCAAACACACAGCACTAGAAGACAGAATAAATGAAGTACAACAAAATAGAAATAGTTTTATGCACTAACACCATGAGTTATTCAAGTGTGTGTGTGTGTGTGTGTGTGTGTGTGTGTGTGTGTGTGTGTGTGTGGTGTGTGTGTGTGTGTGTGTGTGTGTGTGTGTGCACCAGGTGTGTGGAGCTCTGTTTGCTCCCCATGTCAGTGCCAGGTAACAGGATAATGACAGACGATTCCAGGAAAAAGATGATTCCCACTGCTAACTACAACATGGGAGGTCAGGATAAAAGCTCTGTCTGTCCATATTCACTCCATTTTATCGATTTATCTCCGCGATCCACTTCTCTTTGTATCACCGTCTCCGGGCACATCCTAACCTGTCTCACCCTCTTCTCTATCTCTCTCTCTCTGTCTGGCTCTTCTCTGCAATTTAATATGAATAGACATGAGCGTTATATTGGCTGGGGGACTAAAAATGTCAATCAATGTCTAAGATAACAAAAGGCACACATCAGTGCATGTTATGCTGTGCATAGATACATAAACGATACCCACAAGGGGGCAGTAGTCATAATGAAAAAAATCATTACAGAGTGTGTTTTTTTTTTTTCTTCCTGCCACAGGGTCAAGGTAAAATCTGTATTCAAATTTCTAGATGGGAAATTCACAAAATCATCCAGACACCATGCACATCATGTCAAATATAAACCACCTGTATACTGAGATAAGTTCAGGAGATATCCACTTTGGTAATAAAATGAGATATTATTACAGAAACATATTGAAAATAATGGTTTCAGGTCAGAAATGAATGAAAACTAAACAACAAACAAACAACAGCTTGTATCAAACTGAGCTGTACCATGTGTGTTAGAGAGAACGCACAGGTAACTGGATCTACTCGCTCTCCTAATACGCCCTTATGGGTTGGTGTGTGTGAGTGTGAGAGAGAGAGAGAGAGAGAGAGAAAGAGAGAGAGAGTGAGAGAGAGAGTGTGAGAGAGAGAGAGAGAGACATGTGCTGTGAAAAGACCCTTTGTCCCCCGAGAGGTGAGGCTGAGGCAAGGACACGATTGGCACTTGGGCTAATATACTGTACACGTGCACCTCAAACACACACACATTGCAAGTGCCCAAGATACGCATGGATACGCACACATGAAGAAGCTTGAGATGATCTGATGTCTCTATGTTTTGAAGAGGCAGCGAACGAGAATGATGCAGAGACACCTGAAGATTTTGATATAATATAGTACAGTAATTAATCGTTTAGGTTATTGTGTGAGCAAAAACGCCAAACATTTGATGGTTCCAGCTCCCAAATGCGATAATTTGATGCTTTCCTTTGTCTTAGTTAATATTAAATTGAATATATTTGGGTTTTGGACTTTAGAAAGTTGTGATGGGTTTTGCGTTTTCTGATTTCATTGTACCTGTCACCTTCAACCTGAGCAGCATCTTTCACCAGACACCAAACCAGACAGCATCACGGTGACACACCAGGAGGAGCCTTTGATTCACTCCACATCCATTTCCAGTCCTACCGCAGCCTGTAATCTGACATCCCATCCACTTCCTGTCCAGCAACCTATCCCACAATACACTGGACTCCAGAGATAGCCATCAGCCACAGAGACTGGTCTTAACCCCAACACCACTCCGGAAATACCTTCTCTGTGTCTCTGCCTCTCCCACCCAGTTTGTCCTTTCTGCCGCCCATTGCCATCTCTCTTCTCTCTCTCTTCGTTAATTTCTACAAATCCTCCGAGGCCTCTCACACTGCCGCCCTCACAAAATATTCTAGCTGTTATTTTCAGTAACAAACTATGTACCGGTGATATAGGGAACATGAAGAGACTGTCAGCTGGATTTCCCAGGAAGACAGCGCCTGACAAAAGATGCACACAGAGCTAATGTTGGCTCATCAGCTGTCACGCACTCACCGCCAAGTGCAGCGGTGGCGGTTTGAGACCGAGAGTGGGAAAAAGGGAGGAGGAGGAGAAGAGAGAGAGAGAGAGAGAGAGAGAGAGAGAGAGAGAGAGAGAGAGAGAGAGAGAGAGAGAGAGAGAGAGAGAGAGAGAGAGAGAGAGAGGTCCAGACTGAGAGGCTTTGAGAAATTTCAAACTGCAGTTAGCAGACAAGTCAGTCACCAGTGCTTCCACCAGACTGTACTGTTATAATACTTCAGCTTAGCCGAGACTAAACACTCTACTGCAGATTAAGCCAATCTCTCTCTTTTCTACCTCATACTTCACTTTTCGCTTTCTTTTTCCCCCTCTCTAGTCCCTCTTCCTCCCCCTTATCACTCTCTCTCCATTTCCCCTCTTTATCCTTCTTTCTTCGACATTCCTGACCCCTCATGGCCTAAAATCCTTGCATGTGTGTATTTGTATTTGTGAATGTGTGTGTGTGTGTGTGTGTGTGTGTGTGTGTGTGTATGGGTTTGTTGGCTAGTAAAGCTACAATAAATGAAGTGTCTTATTACAGCTTTGGGCAATCAAAACATGTGCCGGGCTCTTGAAAGGGTTGAATGGAGCTAAACCTTTCCAGGAAAATGGTGTCAGAGAATATAGAGCAGCTTTGAGTAGCTTTACAATAATTAAAAGGCCCAAATGCCACAAACAGACAAAGAAGAATTTCTGTACCATATTTGTACACCACAGTCAGCCGAAGAGCTAATCTGAAGTCAAACGATGAGGTCAGAGAATAACTTGCGCACATACACACACACACACACACACACACACACACACAACACACACACACACACACACACACACACACACACACACACACAGACAGACAAACAGGGGAGTGACATAACAAAACACCATAACAAAAGGTAGATCTCAGGAGAGGGTGTAACAAGGTGGAGACGAGGTATCGAAACACAGAGAATTAGATGTGGGGAAACAATGGAGATAGATCTTTAGCTTCATTTAATCCAGAAAAATTTCACTGAACATTTCGTCCTCGTTCACACGGACACGTGTCACTCTCAGAAGATTAAATCCCTTTGAACACCGTGTACTTCGATGGGAGAATGCAGCTCTACAGGGCAAACTACACCAGAGGCATTTTTTGAAGTGTTTTTGACATTTCACAGAACAGATATACGTCTATTTAGATCAAATGTAACAATCCATACAGCAAGATATTACTTGTACAAGCTTGTTTTTGTTTTTTTTGTTTTTTTTACTGGCACAGTAAGTAAAGATCCAAAGGCAACTAAATAATCTATGGAGGTGCTGATCGATCATGTAAGATGTAGTTAACTGCCACCACTTTCAATAACAAGCTTTCTGTTTTCACTGTGTGCGTATAAAGCTGCGCTTGGAGGGAGAAAAACCTTAGGAGCTGTGCTGAGGACAGTGGCGCCACTACAGGGCCAGAGTTGGTGCGGATTAAATGCATGGACACCTCATCTTGTTTCTGACGTAAAATTCTTAGAGGGCCATTTCTTCCCATGGCACATGAAGTGAAAAAGAGGTTAAAATAGTTGCATGCACAGTGGTTCACCTGTCAAACTGCAACAAACAACCAGCGAGCGACAAATGTTGTATTTTTCTTAATGTAATGAAAAAAAAAAAGAAAGATGATAGTGTCGGACTGGACAAGAAAGTTGTGTGCAAAGTTATTCAGTTTACTGTACAACAAAGAAAAGCATAAAATGATCACATTTAAGAAGCTGAAACCTGCAAACATTTGACATTTTTGCTTGAAAAAATGTTCAGTTATAAAAATAGTTGCTGATCAGTTTTAATTTATTAATTGAGGAATCGTTGCAGCTCTGCTCCAGATCTTCACCTACTTTTTCTTTTCACCTCCGTCTCCTCACGTTATCAGTGTGTCTTGTCTGCACAGGGCCTCGTACATCTCTGATGCACACTCACACAGTCGCACACCTGGAAACTGTGCAGTGCCGCAGCTGCCTGCTGAGCAGCTTCACTCGCTCGCTGTGTGAAAGTGAATGTCGAGTGCAGTCAAGAGCTCACACAGATTTCCTTGGATAGTCAAGGGAGTCAATCCTTTCATAAACCTGCTCCTCTTATAAGTGCCAGCAGAAGAAATGCTCAATGATGAATGGCTTGATTTCAGTGACAGAAAGCGCGAAGGCATGTGCAGATCGGAAAAATGCCAGTTCAGTCAAAGCCTTTACCACACAGCCCGCAGGCAGTGGTAACAGAGAGGGGAAGAAGTCACCTGCCGCCCACGTCAATGAGCATAGATTTTCACTTATCAGTCGATGCTCAAGTTTGATCATGTGAAACTTTTGCTACTTGTTGCTACTGTGCAGGATCAGTAGCTGCAGTTGTCAGTTTCCCCCGGAGCAGGGCTTTAAGGATCAGTGTCAGCCGACAGTCTAATGAGAGGGCTGCAGAGCAACTCTTGTGAGATTTTTTCAGTTTGGACAGGAGGGCAGGTGAGCTGGGGAGAGAAAAAGATGCAACAAGATCAAGTAAAGCAGCGAGATCAAGCTCCTTTATTGGCCGGTTAGTTGCTATGTAATGCCGGTCGCCACAGAAACATCTGAATGGAAGAGAAAGCATGAATGAGAAAGAAAACCCCCAAAGCTGGACAGAGAACGTCATGATCAGCACCTACACACAAAAACATTTAGCCTGCAGTGTTATATTACAGATGCTTTACAGTTGCGTCACAGATCTCCTATTGTAGAACTTGTAGATGTAGATCATAAAGAATCAGCAAAGACAGAGTGTGCAGCAATGCTAATTCATCAGCATAGCAACATGCTCACAGTGACACGTGCTGATGTTTAACAGGTATAATGTTTGGCTAATGTTCTCCATCTTAGGTTTATCATGATATTTGGTCATAAACAAAATACCTCAAGGTGGCACTAGAGGAGAAGTCATTATGATTCATCCTCTGGGGACCATGAATGTTTGTACAAATGTTCATGGCAATCTATCCTATAGCTGTTGAGATACTTCAGTCTGGACCAAAAGACTGACTGACTGATCTCCACTCCCATCCTGAGGGCCATGCATCTGCAATTTAGCTTCTGTTAACTAGCCAGAAGGCTAATATTGAACACAAAGGGTGGGTTGTTATGTTAAAATTTTCCATTCAGCGACCACCAGTCCAACAACTATATTCTGTTTGAATAAAGTTGCTTTCACCTTTTGCAAGGTCATCTGTGGCAAATCTGTGAAAATCTCATTTTACTGAAACATTACAGTCAATAGGAAACTCTTAAATTTAACAAAATAAATTGTCTTGAGATTTTTGATGATTAATAAGTTGTCCAGACAGGCTGAAGAGCTTTCTGACACAAGGTGCACAATCGCACACTGAGTTTTTGGTCTAGTTCTCCAATGTGATGAATTGACGTTGCTTTTCGTCATCAATCGATCGGACATCAACCATTATAGACGGCTTCAGCGTCAGTCACTGCCCTGTTTCGTGAAAGATAAATCAGGGCAACAAGATCGTACGACATAACATGGCCCATCTCCAACTGCCATTCCCTACTAGCCCACGCTTTTAGTTGCGATTTACAAGTTAATTATGTACTTGAATTCATAAAAATATAGCCAAAAAAAAAAAAAAAAAAAAAACAACCAGGGATGGACTCCAATTGCAGATAGCTGATATATTCGTCCAACTGCCCTACCCTAATTGCAATACAGCTCATGTTAATGTTAAGATAGGACTTCTTTCTATTTAATGCTTCCAGCACAGACCTTTTCTCCAGCAGAGAAAATTATTTTGTTGTTTTGTTTTATAGCAGCAAAGGTTTTCTAATAACATTAATGATGCTTCTGTTCTATTCAAGTGAAGCAGCTGAATAGAATTCAGCCACTTTCAATATTTACACCTGTGCTTTTCCTATTGTGACAAATGTCAAATATCTTCTGCTCCTAGTGTATAAATGACATGCGCGCATCACTCAGCAAGACGGTAACAGTTAGCTGACCAAATACAATGGTTGGTTAGTTAATGAGCTGATTTTAGGTAAACAGATGTAGCCAAGAAATATCAATTTCAAAATAATAAATGTTCTGCTCGCCAGTTTTTTCATTGCAGCGACAAATGTCACATGTTAAACCAGCATGTGAGCTTAAACAAACCTATACGCTGAAAGAGGGATGTCAAACACAAGAGCTCCTTTGTGCTCATCATCCATGTGAACAGAAGAGGACCTGATTGAGGACTACCCTCCCATGAGTTATGCTCCCAGTGGGACAGAACTAAAAAACATTTTCTTTCTCTCTATCTCCACTACAGGCGCACACACACAGAGAGACACACACACACACTGATGCCGGATACTCCCAGGAAACTGGATCCGTTTATAACTGCTCACATGAAACAGTCACATTCCACTACAGTACATAATCACACACGCACGCACACACACACACACACACACACACACACACACACACAGACGACACAGAAGCCACAGGGGGTTCTCTCTGTCATCTTTACTCTACACATTAACCACTGCTTTGTCAAAATATTCACCAACAGTGTCACAGTGAACTTTCTGACTCCTCGTAAACACACTCCACGTCCAAGAGGTTTGACTTGACTTCAGGGAACTAATAACGATCTGGGATACAGATCAAGGTTAGACCAACAAACCACCCAAGGCTCAATACTGCAAACAGAATTTACAGTAAAAGACAACACTTATTCAACTATTCAGCCCAAGCGCTGTTGGTTTCCCGCAGGAGCCTCATATTACCAAATATTGATATCAGCTGCTAAAATGCATAAAGTGGTTTTAAACTCGCTGGTCAACCCAAACCACTGGAAACACATTGTGAAATTTCAAATACATACAGGGTCGCCTGCAGGGCTCAATCTCTGAAAAACATTTTGTCGGCAGAAAACCGTCAATAATAATGAAGTGCGAACAAACAGCCACACAGTCAATAACTGCCTTTGTGGCATTGTATCAGCAGTAGTGGAAGTGCTCCTTTGTTTGCTTATACTCAGGATTAAAACTGACTTATTTCCTAATGGCCTTACACTCCTGTGCACCATGTGTTTGGACTGGGTTAATATCAATGGTCTATTTGAACAGGGGCTGGTGAGCAGTGGGACATTTAGTTAATGTGTACTCATGGGTGAAGTCAGGGAGGAAAGAAAAGGTTTAAATGGCACAGAGAGTGCTTTGCAAGAGCTGGGTGTGTACTGTCTTCTGAGAGAACGAGAGACCGTTTCAGACTTGGCGGCGGCGGGGGGGGGGGGGGTATGAGAGCACAAGGAGCGGGATGAGACAGCAAACTGAAACGGAAGATGATAGCATGAATAAAGAAAGAGAGAGGGAGCTGCCAGTGAACTTCAGGATAGCGAGAGAAAATGGAAAAAAAAAAAAGGGAGAGAAGAAAAGAGACCCCCTGTTTCAACCCTGCCCGATTCCCTCTCGCTCTCTCCTTATATGGCAGTGTTGTGTGTGTGTGTGTGTGTGTGTGTGTGTGTGTGTGTGTGTGTGTGTGTGTGTGTGTGTGTGTGTGAGATACGGGCTCAATCCCAGAGTTGCTCTCAGTGGGAGCGATTAGATCAGCAAGCGCACGCTGACTAAACTCAAACTAAAGGTTCCTTGCCTTGCCATTTGTACACGGCTGCCCAGTTTTACTGCTTTCCTTAAGTCCTCACCCCACAATCCACTCTGAAGCACTGTAACAATGTCTATGGTTTTCAATGCACACTTAATAAAAAGTATGTTAACATTAATTTAAACTGCCAGGATCTAATTAATGTGGTAGATATGAATGAAGTTCATTCTTTAACAAAAGCTCAAAAGAAATCTGGACATTTTTCAACATGGCAGAAAAAATGAGATTTTTCTCCTCAGTCCCTCGGGCAACAAAAGTCATAATTCAAGAACATTTAGGAAAACTAAATTTAAATATTTGAGAGGCAGTGAAAAGGGCGAGGAGGAGGAAGAGAGAGGAGAGAACAGAGAAAGAAAAAAAAAAGAACAGAGATTACATCACAATTTATGGCTACGGCTCCTCAGAGGGGACAAAAATAACCCCTGGGATCTGTGCCTCAGAATGGAAGGAAACATAAGAACCCAGAATCCTCTCATTCTTTCTTTTCCTCTCTTTTTTTTAATTTCATCTTTCCCTCCCTCCTTGTTGCACCAGTCTGCTTCCCAGAATGTTCTGGCCTGATCCCAAATCACTGGAATGCATGAATCCAGGTAGCATGTCTGCATGAACACACACACACACACACACACACACACACACACACACACACACACACACACACACACACACACACACACCCCCAATATCTCCATCCACACATACTGTACATGGAGGAATGTACTGCAGGCCACATGTAAATATACAACTATCAGTGCAGACGTAAACCTTGAAATGAAATGTGGGAAAGCTGGGAAGACACTGTGCACTTTTATTAATCTCGTTCATTGCGCTTTAACTCATGCTTCATGCTTTCATCGTCCTTTCAGCGCAACTAAAAATGCATGGCTACTGTATTTACGTGGCCCCAAAGCTTCTCACACTGGAAGTTACATGTAAATAAAATCCAATATTAGCAGTGATTAAATTTCTTGAATCCATCCAATCGTCCATTTGCAGGATTAATCAGGTATGGCAAAATATCATATCAAACAACATCTGAAATTTAGCCTCATTCTGAATTTACTCTAGGGCCCCTAATTCAGGGGTTAAAATGTGTCTTAATGTGTATAGTCTGCGTACCTACCACAGATTCCACTTTCTGTAATGCCTAACACTCCTCGCAGCCTCGAGCAGAGGTAGAGAGTGAAGGAGAAAAGGACAGTATGATTTCTGATGTCATGCTGTCATCAAGTAAACCATTAAATCACAAAAAATGTGCTAACAAGAAATGCTATGTGTATTTTTAGACCATTTTTTTGCACGTGTCCTGTGATGAAGACTGCCTGAGCATAGATGAGGTATTTATATCATAACAAAAAACTTCAGACTGATCATAAGAGGAGAGAGTAGAGGGGGAAAAAAACAAGGTAGTCAACAAAAATGGTGGCGACAAAAATTCCCTTTTCTGCTTGAGGGAAAAGACAGACTCCTCCCTTCCCTCATCTCCTCTCATGCCATCCTCCTCCCTCTCCCTCTTATCTTGTCATTCTGCTTTCCCTCCCCATCATGTCATTCCCATCTCACATGGAGAGAGAGAGAGAGAGAGAGAGAGAGAGAGAGAGAGAGAGAGAGAAGAGAGAGAGAGAGAGAGAGAGAGAGAGAGAGAGAGAGAGAGAGAGAGAGAGAGAGAGAGAGAGAGAGAGAGAGAGAGAGAGAGAGAGAGAGAGAGAGAGAGAGAGGGGGAGGAAGAAAAGTTTGTTTTTCCGGAGAGGACAACATTCCCAGGCTTGTACCATTCCTCTCCCTATTAATAGAGCACACACACATACATCCAACCCAAACACAAGCTCCTCGGTCACTGTAGTTACTGTGGATAACACAAGGCAAGTCCCATATCTTAATGTTGTAGCCCACAAAGACATGTAAATCTACAACTCTCTACAACCGACTTATGGAGCACCGCTGACAATGACAAGGGTTTAACATGATTCACACTGAGCCTTGTCCAAGCTCTTGTCATTCATTTCAATATCACCGTCATCAACTCAACATGTTTTCAAACTCACCAGTACACTGTTAAAGAATCAGTGGTCTTTTTCGTAGAAGTGGTCGTTTTTTTTGTAGCAGGACTGAAGCCTGTCATTAGGAAGATAAGAGGCTGTTAACTCTCTGTTGAGTTAATGCTTGTTGTGTTTAGCTGCCACAGAGGTGAGGCAGAGGTGAGGGATGAGAGTTTTTCAGAGCTCAGCACCTGAGGCAGTTGTCAGATTTATGGTGTACTGTGAGTCTCTACATGACAGGAGTCATGTTTAATGACCCAACGTCTCAAAGTAGAACTGGGTTTCACAGGATACTGACAAGAAAAAAGCTGAACAATCTATAATAAATACAGAACTTTACAAATGAAATCTACAGGTGGCTTCCCTGTTAAAATCTCCAAATGACATATAGCTTTTTGTAGAATTATAATTATCTGCCATAAGTATTTGAGATTGACATTTACTTATATACTTATATACGACATTCATCCACAATACACAAGATCATTGTTCAAAAGTAACCAAACTTATCTTCTTATCTTTATGTGTAACTATTGTTATCCAACTCACACTGAACAGTTTATGTTAGGAGCACAAATACTGTCAGGAGTTGCAGATCTACTCCCAGCATCATACACAAAACCTGTGTATCCATTCATCAATATGGGAACTACTTAAAAAAAAAGTTTACAAGTTTGAGAGAAATCAATTTATTATAACAAAGAACCGATGAAAATCCCTTTTATAGAAATATAACCCGCCCTTAAATGCAATATTGAGACACATTGTAATAACGGCAGGAAAGTTGAGCTATTCAGCATGTAATGTCCATCTGAAAGAGCTCATTGGTTGATTGGTTTGATTGATATCTGTTTGCTGAAATGCTTAAAATCTAAGTTTAGACATTTCTTATGTGAAATATACAATCAAATTTGTGTTATTCACAGCTGGTATTTTGGCAAATTCCTTGGAAAATCCCATAAATTCCTGTAAAATAAAAAAATAAAAAATCTGCAGACATTGCTCCTAGACAGGATATTTCTCAACCAATCACAGCAGAGTTGTGGCTGCTGCAGAATGCTCATACACTATGTGTGAAAGCATGTGTGTTTTGGTGAAATGTTCTGTTAATCAAGACGTGTTTATATTTAGATCTGCCACGCTTTGCCAGGCACACACCAGCACACTCAGTACACACACGCCCACACACTCAAGAAAGTCCAGAGAGTCTTTTATGGCTGAAGGGCTGTTCACTCTGTCAATAGGATCCAGATGTGAGCTCAGTGGGAGAGGGGGATAAAAATAGAGCGAGAGAGGTGAAGGAGACAGAAAGAAAAAGACGGAGACGGGGGTCAGAAAGAAAGCAAGAGAGACAGGCGTAGAAATAATGATCTGAGTGGGGGGAAAAGGTGAGGGATAAACATATGAGCGGGGGAAGAGATTGATGGGTCGAACAGAAAGAGATGTGAGTTTGTTTTATGGTCCCAAACTTCTTCTTTTCCTCCTTCTTCTCTTCTCTCAAACAGAAACACTAGGCCTTCTGATGTCACCACATTCCTACGGCAACACACACACACACACACACACACACACACACACACACACACACACACACACACACACACACACCCCCATCCCACACACACACACTGTCCCACACAAATGGTTGCCATGGACAACAATGAATACACATAGGGGTGACCATCATCCTTCTTAAGCCAAAAAAATAGTCCATCACTGTCTATCCTATAACAGTTACTCAAAAAAGGACACTGTCTTCTCTGCCTTATTGCTCCGACAAACACATTAAGACAGCTGCAGGATGATAGTGTGTGTGTGTGTGTTCGTGCGTGTGTGCGTGCGTGCGTGTGATGGTCAAAAAATGCCTCCCCCAAACCCACTTCCTGCCCTGCCCTCTGAATGAAGACAATTATGGTTCCTGCAAGAAGGATAACACAGAAGAAAATAGCTCCTTAAAAGGCAGGATCCATACTGTTTTCACCTCTGCACACATTTATCAAATTAAAAGCCAATACCACATGTTTTCAAAAATAAAGAATATGTTCTTCAAGTCTGTATGAAGGAGTGCCGGGCTGAAGCCATTTATTATCTTTATGGCAGCTTTGCATTATTAGAAAGTGGACAGTGACAGGCTGCCACATAGATCACAGGCTGGATAATAATAGAGTAGGTCTGCTGCAATAGACTTTTCATTCACATTAACCTGAACGGTATGCATGAAGACATCAAGTGACATCTTTTCGCATGCGAGTATGTTTCCTCAGTTTGTCACATCCAAGCCGGTTATAACTTTGAGGGACGTTTTAACAATGAAGACGTTATGGCCACACAGCTCACAGCTATACAGGTTGCTGGATGTCAAGTTACAGAAATAGCAACTCTTAAATTGCCATATTTGTTCGATCAATATGAAAAAATGTTAAGTTAAAAGTTCTGTTTGCATTTCTGTTTCTATTATACTTATATGTGTAATGTTTATCGGGTTTTTTTCTTCTCCGTTTAGACCAATCAGCATGTTGTTGAGCTTTGAGACTCAGACTTATGATCACCCATAAAAAAATGTGTTGCTTTGCAGAAAAGCTGATGTCTGCCTTTGTGGAAGCATTAACATGAGCACAGTGTAAGACAGAAAAATGAACTGAAACAAAATGGAAATTGGCCTTATAATCAAACTAAAAATAGGCCTGTTTAAAAAGTAAACAAGGGTTTCAAATAATCTCAAAATGAAAAAATGAAAAAAAGTAGGAGAAAGATGATATCAGATCAAAGGGAAGTGCAAATAAATGATCTGCTTCAAGACAAAAAACAAAAAAAAATAATCACCTGATGGCTACAAGGATGAACAACTCCCTCCAAACCTCAACAGATGGTTTCTCCCTTCAAGGTCAGATTGGGAACTATTTTTAGGAATTGGCGTCTTCTAATCATGAGTGTTTTGTCTGCCCAGCCTTCATTCACAACCTTGTAACTTTTCACTGATTGTTGTAGCTGCACTGAAATGACAAAAACCCACTAGATAATGAGACGATTCAACGGACATGTGACCGAGATGACCTGAGAATAAGGCAACAAAATCACAACGAACAGCATAGTGGGTGTGTGAAAATGTGTCAGACCCAGTGGTTTTTCTTCTCATTTCACCTGTGATTGTTGAACAATTGGTTTAGAAGTGTTACCACAGGTATGTTCTTAGGTCCCTGAATAGCAAAAATCCTGCCGTTTTCATTACACTGAAGACCAGTAACCAAGATGTAGTCCCGGCCTGACATTTTTCAGGAAAATATGTGCTCCAGTTGTGTTTAACGTGAAAGGCATCTCTTTGTGAACCTTAAAAATAATTTCTGCCCTCCTTTCACAATAACATTTCAGAACCACACAATTGAAATGCCAACTGGTGAATAAAATGTTTGAAGGGGGAAAAAGTCAAGGCCTGGTCAGAAATAAGAAGCCTATTGAGGAGTGAAGAAGGACGACATTGTTTCAGGAAAAAACGGACCCGATTACCCACAACCCCCTGGCTGTCACTGGGTGATGGGACCTTTGTGTGAGCCCTTCAAACATACCTTTGGACACACACACATGCACGCATGCATGCACGCACACACACACACACACACTGCAGATAAATGGCAATTATCATTAACCATCATCATTGCCACAGTGATTACTGCTGTTATACTTGGCAAAATTTCCACACCGCTGGACACACGTGAAAGAGACGGCCAAGGGACAGCAGGTCAGCACATGCACACACTAAAGATTCATCATTCAATGAGCTTGCTAGCAAGGCGTGGCAAGACAAATTCCTGGAAAAAGTTTGGTAGTTTCAGTTTGGACGTTAATCCTCCTATTAAAATGAGTGACTGGCATCACAGGGAATGTTTTTTTTTCGGTTGGTTCTGGTTCAAGTATTTAAAATTAACAGCAGTATTCGTGCCAAAGTTAGGTCCTGATTCAAATTAGTATCTACAACTCCACTACTGCCAGGGTGACTCTGAGCGTTAAACTTGCAAGTTTGATTCATTTTGTATCTAATGCCAGACAGGGTGTTACAGTGCAACCAAAATATTTTTGAAATACTCTTGTAATTAGCTGAGGATATCTCTTCATATCGCAGCAGTTGCATGACACCACATCTGCTCGTGACAGATTGTATATGTCTACAAGCTGTGTTTAGACCAACTAAAGTGACCAGTTACCAGAATATATAGGCATGAAGAGGGCAAACTATCCAAGCAAAGATTTGCAGATTAAGTGTTCCCTTAAAGGAAGTTCAACATTTTGGGAGATACACTTATTTGCTTTCTTTTCGAGAATTAGATAAGAAGATTGTTACCACTCTCATGTCTGAGCCGTAAATCTGAAGCAACATCCAGCAGCCAATTAACTCGACTAGAAACAAGGGGTGGTCTCTAGAATGGCTCTGTCCAAAGGTAACAAAATCCCCTGCCAGCACAGCTAAAGCTGACTAATTAACATGCTCTGTCTTTTTTATTTAACCACTAGAAAAAGCAAAGTGTAAAAATCCTCAGTTTATTCCTTTAATTCCTTATCATCTCATGACCGCTCAGATTTATCTCCTGACCCCTCGGAAGACCAACGTGCAGGTTGAAAACCTATTGGCATGGATTCAACAAGGTGTTGGAAACATTCCTTGGAGACACTGGCCCTTGTTGACATGATCATATCAACAAGGTGTTTCTGTCCACAGACATGCTGCTCACTGGATGTTTTTGGTTTTTCGCAACATTCTTCGTAAAACTCTAGAGACTGTTGTGTGTGAAAATCCCAGGAGATCAAACCAGCCCGTCTGGCACCAACAATCACGCCGCTGTCAAAGTCACTGAGATCACATTGCCTCTCCATTCTGATGTTTGATGTGAACATTGACTGAAGCTCCTGACCTGTATCTGGATGATTTTATGAATTGCACTCCTGCAACCTGATTGGCTGACTGCATGAATAAGCAGGTGTAGAGGTGCTCAGTAAGTGTACAATACGGCCTCTAAAAATACAATCTAATGGAAAAATCCACTCCTTCAATCAAACACGTTTCACAGAACTTTGATTATTACCTAAGTGTATTCTGTAATTGTTTTAAAAACCTTGCAAACACACCCTCTTGAAGTCACAGTGACACTTTCTAACTCTTTACCACTTGCAAACAAACAATATACAACAGCAGCAGAGAAATATGGGGAACTGATACTGTATGTCTGACATTGTGACTCAAGTCAAATTTAATTGCTTCTTATCACTCAAAATAAATTTTCTCACAGTCACTGAAACCCACGGTTGAGTTCACACACACACACTGATTAAACACTACACAACACACACTATGACGCATGTTTTCTGACTTTTCTCTAATCGCTGCTTTTGAAAGGTAAAATACAGTTTCGTATGAAATAATGAAAGGAGGAATTTTCACTGATTTAAAGGCTCAAAAGACACTAACTCAGTTTGATTTTGACACTGTGTTTGTATGAGCTTGTTAAAAACCTGCCATTCCACAGACTTACATCCCTGTTGGTTAGCAGCCACAACAAGGGAGTGACAGAGGAAAAGTGGAAGCACACAGACGGAGGGATGGACAGGAGCTTTAACCCCCGTTTATCTTTTCAAAAATATTATTTGGCATCAGTCGTTGAAACACAGATGCGTGTGCGAACACACACACACACACACACACACACACACACACACACACACACAGACACACACACACACACACACACACACACACACACACACACATGCATGCGCAGTCCAAGTTTTCTCGGTTGAGGTAAGGTCAACATATTTTCAGGCTGACTCAGAGTTTGGTGAAAACTCATCTTGGGACAAAACGTTTTACTTAAGTACAAAGGTTGGCAACGGCCAGAAAGATCAAGCCCCTCAATGCTCACCTGTGGGGGTGGGGGTGGGGATGGGGGTGGCGGGTAACCTGTCTTTTGGGCTTTTTGGAATTCAAAAACACAAATCAATTAGATTAGAAAAGACACACAGTCTGAGTGTTCATTGGTGATTACAGACTTGCAACTCAGTTATTATATTCTTATTATTGTACATATATTTAATCCATTAAAGCATCTTCATAAAGTCACTCGTACATATACTGCTACACGGTAATTATACTCGTCCCATGAGCAAAAGACCTATCAAAGTTAATGATTATCAATTATGAATCTCATGGACTTTAACAGCTCAAACATTCACACAAACGCTGCCAATGCAGATGTAGAAGAATATGGAGACACTGCACACGAGTGCTGTACTATTTAGAATTAAATATATTAAATATATCTAAATTGAACTGTTGTTGAACTCTGCAAGAGATGTGAGGTCTGCTTTGTTATTGAAACTCCACCCCCCAGACAGTATCCCCCAACCCTGGATCTAGTAAACTGTGGAGGTGATCTCAGCTTGTGCAGACAATTAAAAAAAAAAACAAGACCTTATAAATTCACTTAGTCCGGACTCAAACAGAAAAGAAGGCACTTGTTAAGGATTGATGAATCACCATTGTAATACATCAGTCAGTGTTACAGAATAGGAAAAATTAACATATATCTCTGTCAAGAACTATTAAACTAACTGATTAAACAGAGAATAAAAACATTTTGCGGGTTAAATCAAGTCATATTCTACTTTTGACAAATTTGTCATCCAATTGTTACCTGTTTCCTTTTTGCCCTCTATTCATCCTGTGAATAGATTGAAAGACTGGAAACTTCAGCACAACACAGTCTGAACCGTGAGGGGTGGGTAAACAGACAGTGGTCTACAGTGATGTCATCCACGTGCTGTGGATGATGTAACGGACACAATGGGGGGTGCACGATGATGAAGTTCACATGATAGGGGTGATGTCACTGACGAGCTATTGTGTTGACAGCAGCGAAGGGCTATAAACATTACAAGACTTCTCTGACCTCTGATTCAGCAGCCAACAATGTACACACACACACACACACACACACACACACACACACACACACACACACACACACACACACACACACACACACACACACACACACACACACACACACACACACACACACACACACACACACACACACACACACTTCATAATTTCCATTTTTGGTTAAATTGTAAAGATGTAATTGAAAATAAGACAACACACACCCTTTGTTGAATTAAATTTTTTGCCACAAAAATACTGCACTACTTTACTGAATCCGCCATAGCATCAGGGAAAATATCAAGAAAAGATAAATGTGACTCCCCTGAGGACTCAACAATTAGTGTTAAACTGCATCACACACACGCACACAAACACACAGAGGACCAACTCCACCTGCCTGTGAGGCTGCTTTGCCCTTCGCTGCTCCTGTCTCTCTTTTCCAATCATCTTCCTCCTCTCCCTGCGCCTTAATCCGAGATCCCAGCAGCCACTCGGGAACAGCGCTGCGACACTTCCAGCGTCTCCCGTTCCCATTTTGACGTGAGTTTCTCAACTGGCAGCTAGAGCATGATCCAAACCGGCGGACTGATGCCATATGACGGGCAAAGAAGCGGGTGAGAGGAAGGCAAGGACAGAAACAGAGAAGGGAGGAAGAAGCAAGAGTATTTCTACTGTCATGTTTCTCTGGGTGACAAAAGACAAGTAAGAGAATACGACCAAACGGCTCAGTCAACCCACAGTTAGACCGAGGCCTAGACCCTGTATAAGAGTGTGCGAGTGTCCGACCACGCTGAAAACTATGCTAAGCTACACAGTGCACGGATGACACAGTTGTACCATTGTGTGAGCGACTGTGGTAGGCGAAGGCAACACTACATGACAATCAGTCTGAGTTCACGAAGTAGGGAGATTATGAGCTCAGCATGTGCATGCATAATGCTGCAACTTGACTGTCCATTTTCTCTGCTTTTTGAGCATGTGTCTGCCAGAGTTACGGCATTTGACTGATACTATTTGACAAACTATTCTTTTGTTCTCAAAAAAACCCAACAGATAATCTGTGTGCGCTACAGTAGGGCCTTTGAGTTGTCATCCCTTGACTTCTTCTATGTATCTGGAATAGATTTTATTATTTTGTGTCATTTTCACAGTAGTAATGGCAAACTTCACAATTACACGTAGGACACCAGAGCAGCCCCGCATGAGGTGAATCATCTACTAGCTGAAAACTGGAATTCTCACATCAGACATCTTTGTGGCCACGTGGACTGCAGATGTATGACTCAGACAGAAAAAAATACAGGGGAGACCAACATGACTGAGAGAAACCCTGCCAACTCTATACCTTACTGTATATCTATGGCACACACACAAGCAATCTTTAACAGATGACCCAGTTTTCAAAGTAGCGTAAGAACCAGGTGAAACTGCAACCTATTATTTCAGTCACACACAAACAGGTTCACTTATACACACACACACTTTAGTATGTAGAAATCTGCCTGTGCACACAAAAGAGCTGAAATAGCAGCTCTGCTAGAAAGTGCTGTTTCAGAGGAGGCTTTCCTTACATAAGCAAACTGCTCTGTAATTACACTGGGTGGATCCACACAGACTGAAAGAGGAGAGAGTTAGAACGGGACAGTCAGGAGGAGAGTGACTGGGACAAGAATGAGAATGAGGTTAACAAAGAGGAAAAGGAGACAGAAGAAGAAGCTGAACAGCCCCCTGTTCACAGGTTTAAACTGACAGGACTTTCCACTGCTGAGCTACAGTGAATTTAGAAAAAAAAAAAAAAAAAAAAAAAAAAAAAAAAAAACATACAGGGTCTATCCTTAAAAGGAAAAGTTAAAGATTTTCAAAGCATATTACAACTGTCACCAACCAAGGGCAAGGACATCCAGAATTGTTTTCCCACAGAGGTTTTTTCCCCACTGTGAGAAACCAGATGGAGCCTCATGTTGTGATTTGTTTGCAGTGACGCTACATGTCAGTCGGGTTTACATGCATTTTTTTTTTTTTTTTTTTCTTCAATGTTCAAAAGCCCCTTCAAGAAACCTGGATTAATCACACACTTGCTAGGCATTGAGGATTGTAACCTAGCTTTAAAACCTTTATTAGTATTGCTTGCACAAGCTAAATATTAATTTGTTATGATTAAAGTCAAGTGTAAACTGTTTGAAACAGGGCTGAGGAAAGTTAAAGGAATAGTTTTCCACTTTAGGATACACACTTATTTGTTTTCTTGCTGTGATTTAGATGAGAATATCTGAATGTTAAATATGAAGCTACAGTCAGCAGTTAGCCTTTTAGCACAAAGATTGAAAACAGCAGAGAACAACTAACTTTAATCCATCTACGAGCATCAGTTAAGATCGAGAATTAACATGTTATATCTCCACTTTTTAAGACTTACAAAAACCAAAGTATAAAAATGGCAATTTTATGTTTAACAGGGATCATTTTGCTGCTAGCGAGTTGCTAGACTATTCGTTTGTCTGGAGTTGGAAGTTACTACATATTACCCCCTGTAAAACCACAATATTTTGTTTTTACACAGTTTTTTTTTATGGATTACACAAACAAGAGCAAGAGAGACAGAGCCAGGCCAGCTGCTTCCTCCTGTTTCTAATCTTTATGCTAAGCTAAGATAACTGGCTGCTGGCTCCAGCTATTTACAGTAGAGACATGATACTTGTTGAAGAGTCACATAACTCTACTAGGAGGAAAGTTGTGGATGGATGGACTCTTCTTCAGCAAGAAGCTTTTATATATTTTCCACACATAATACACACAGTTATCTATTGTAACCTATCAAAATTACTTCAGCATCTCTATCGGCCACTCTGTTAGGTCCATCACTAAACCACACACACACACACACACACACACACACACACACACACACACACACACACACACACACACACACACACACACACACACACACACACACACACACACACACACACACACACACACACACACACACACACACACACACACACACACACACACACACTCTCTCTTATTCAGAGGAACACAAAACATTTTTGTTGTGCCTGTCCCAAGAGCAATACACCAGGCTGTGAGTATGTGTGTGTGTGTTTGAGAGAGACAGGCAAAATATCTTGAGTGTGTGAATGTAAGTAGACGACAAGATGGCCGGAGGTACGGGACATTTCCTCTCCATAATTCTCTGCTCTCTTGGGACCTTAACTACATAGGAACAAAAACCATAGCAAAAGACACACAACACCAGGCTAAATCCCTTTGAGCTTTTAGGTACAGTTCCCTACCTCCACCAGCAATAGGTGAAGTCAACATGTCTACCATCAGAGGTTGTCCATGTGTCACTGACACCACAGATGTGTCTGCAGTGTGGCTTTTTGATCTTCTGATTCATCCCACCTTTTCCTTCTCATCTGCTGAGTCATGGAGAGACCCAACCAGAACAAACCACATCCTCATCCTTTTATCTCTCCTTCACATTTACCTCTCTCAGCATCCCTCACTTTCTGGACTTCACTTAATCTGTGTTGACCTTTCCATGTTAAAAAACAACCCTTTACCCCCACCCCACACACACTTTATCCAGTGTGTGATGTGTCCTTTCACTCCACTTTTAAGTCTGCTTTCAAAGGGGCAAGTTGCTTCCTCTCCACATCACAAAGTAAAAGGTTTGATGGTGCAATTTCTACCAGTTTTTCTTTACAGAATACAGGTGCATTAGCAGGAATTTCTGGGGCATTTTTTCCTAATTTATTTAGAATAATTGCCCAATCAGACAGTAAATGCCTCATGTAAATACCATAATCAAGGTAAAATGGCCTGTTTTTTCCAAACATGCCCACCCAGGTACCCAATACCCTGACATTTAATCATGTAAGAAAATAATCAACTCATGCAATCACTGCTACTTATGAGATTCAGACAGATGTGGACTCATTTTTGGTCATTTTAATTTATAGAGAGCAGTAGAGGAGCAGTTTCTGGCTACTTCAGTGCATTTGTGATCATGTGCTGACAGACCATTGAAAACACTTATTCACAAATGCCACATCATTTGTGTTAACATGGAGGTACCAATCTCTTCTTTCCCTGTAATATGTTTCAGACATACCTTTACACAACAGTCAAAACTAAAAGCTGCCTTTTGTTGTGGTCGTCTTTGTTGTACAGGCCAAAGAATACCAGAGTCTGCCGCTTAACATCCCTTGAAGTGAAACCTGTACCCCAACATCAATCCAGCTCACTGCTGCAATATCTACACATCTCTGTCTTTACTTTTCCTCCACAGCATGACCACATCTGGGGAGGAGTGGGGCTTGCAACAGGGGAGTGAAAGAAAAAGACTGGGCAGAGGGAAAGAATTTGATTCCATGTGGGTGGCCTGATAAAACAATGTCAGTCATAAATCTGAATCTATAAACACTGTGCTTTTAGTCCTAATCCATTTAGAGTGGAGCACAAACCAACCTTTTTGTCTGTTTCCTTCCCTCTCTGTCTCCCGTTAGCATTCCTGCTAGCATCCTCTCAAAACTGGCCTCATCAGTAAGATCAAAGCAAATTTATGGACAAAGTCTTTTGAGAAATTATTTAATGTGAGTCTGAAGTGCAGAGTGTGGCAGATGGGACACCTGCTCTTTGTTCATATGATATGCAAGAAGTACATACAGCCACATTAATACAGATATTCTCTTGAGTACAGATTATGACTGCAGCACTGATTGCAAGTACCAAAAAGTGTATGACTTAGTCTTGCTTACTTAACTTTCATCATATAAATCCTGATTTAAATAGAAAGGTTTTTTTATTTAATCAAAGTTCTTTGTGTGGCTGCTTTTATTGAGACAAACTTTAACACTGATGCATTTGAAAAGTTTGGCTTATTGTGTTGTATCAAGGAGAAAATCACTCAGTATCACTACAAGTAAAATGCCTGAAAGTATTGCTTTAGTACGAGTACGGAAGCTCAAATGATGCCATATCAAAGTATGGCCACTAATGCATGACACACATGAGAGTCTTCAGCTCTTTTGGGAAGTTTAAGACTTATGCAACAAGAGGAGAAGGAAAGATGGGCCACATTCCTGCTGCCTGCTTAAGTGAAAACGATTCAAACAGTGGGGGCAGCTCATGTACACACAACCGCACACATACACTCATTCAAGAGGAATTATAAACCATCAAATCGAGGAAAAACAATGCGTGTATCTTATCTGACTTCTTCAACAAACAGCTGCTTCAGTAATACATTACAGTACTATTTGTTTGAACCTGTCTGTTCTGCTGCTGTGAAGGAAAAACGTACACATGTTCTGTACCCGGAAAGTGTTGATTTTGCACTGACTGCACAAACTGAGCTAGTTAACACATTTTAGTGGACTGCTTGAGGAAACGGTGCACAAAAAGATGAATAGAGCCACGCAGTACTCTTTTTTTCCCCACTGGTTTTATCTTCATGTCCGGGTGACAACACTGTATTATCAATTACTGTCACTCCATATAATAATACTTTGGTAGAATTCTCCGCATTCTCACATAAAGATTTTTTACATCATATGA